>NC_134701.1:4320000-4322500 GCF_043290135.1 Rhipicephalus microplus
TAAGGTTTCACGATGCTTGCATGTGCTTTAACGAGAATATCACAACATAGCAGTTTCGCACTTTTAACGGTACAACACGCAGTATTTGGCTATGAAACCGTCGTAATCTTGTAGAAAACATTGTAAAGTTGCAAGTAAAACGTTTTCTAACGATAGAAGTGCGAAGGTTAGGTTAGGTTAGGTTTGTTTAAGCTAGGTAGCGTCGTGAAACTACCAAAAACGACGTCATCTAACGAGATAGTGTTGTTTTATTGCGAGTATTAAACTGCGATAGGTGAAATGTTGTGAAAGCACACAAAACGGCATGAACAAGCCAAATACTGCGTGTTCTACCGTTACAAGTGCGAAACTGCTATATTGTGATATTCTCGTTAAAGCGCATGCAAGTATCGTGAAACCTTAAAGAACGATGTCATTTAGCGAGATACAGCGTTCTGTACTGCAATAAGTTGGTGAAAAACTGTGAGGTTATGCAAATATCGTAATTGTGAACGAAACAGTGTAATAGAGCGTTTTTAGATACAAGTGCGAATGTTAGGTTAGGTTAAGATATGTACCGTCGTAAAACCGCATTAAACAATGTCACTTAGTGAGATGCAGTGTTTTTCACCATTACAAGTCGGGAACTGCGATATCTAATGTGAAAGCGCTTGCAACCGTCGTTAGGTTACGTTAGGTTAGGTTAGGTTAGGTTTGGTTAGGTTAGGTTAGGTTAGGTTAGATTAGGTTAGGTTGGGTTGAGTTGGGTTAGGTTAGGTTAGGTTAGGTTGGGTTAGGTTAGGTTACGTTAGGTTAGGTTAGGTTACGTTAGGTTAGGTTTGGTTACGTTAGGTTAGGTTAGGTTAGGTAAGGATAATTTGGTTAGGTTAGGTAAGGTTAGCTTAGGTTAGGTTAGGTTAGGTTAGGTTTGGTTAGGTTAGGTTAGGTTAGCTTAGGTTAGGTTAGGTTGGGTTGGGTTAGGTTAGGTTGGGTTAGGTTAGGTTAGGTTAGGTTAGGTTGGGTTAGGTTAGTTTAGGTTAGGTTAGGTTATGTTAGGTTGGGTTGGGTTAGGTTAGGTTAGGTTAGGTAAGGTTAGGTTAGGTTAGGTTAGGTTACGTTAGGTTAAGGTATGAACCATCGTAAAACCGCATTAAACAATGTCTCTAAGTGAGATGCAGTGTTTTTCACCTTTACAAGTTGGGAACTGCGATATCTAATGTGAAAGTGCTTGAAACGGTCGTATTGTTGTAGAAAGCAATGTAAAGTAGCGAGTAAAACGTTTTCTAACGATAGAAGTGCGAAGGTTATGTTAGGTTGAGTTATGTTAGTTTAAGCTAGGTAGCGTCGTGAAACCACCAAAAACGACGTCATCTAACGAGATAGTGTTGTTTTATTGCGAGTACAAAACTGCGATAGGTGAAATGTTGTGAAAGCACACAAAACGGCATGAACAAGCCAAATACTGCGTGTTGTACCGTTACAAGTGCGAAACTGCTATGTTGTGATATTCTCGTTAAAGCGCATGCAAGCATCGTGAAACGTTAAAGAATGATGTCATTTAGCGAGAGACAGCGTTCTGTACTGTAATAAGTTGGTGAAAAACTGTGAGGTCATGCAAATATCGTATTTGTGAACGAAACAGTGTAATAGAGCGTTTCGAGATACAAGCGCGAATGTTGGGTTAGGTTAAGATATGAACCGTCGTAAAACCGCATTAAACAATATCACTTTGTGAGATGCAGTGTTTTTCACCATTACAAGTCGGGAACTGCGATATCTGATGTGAAAGCGCATGAAACCGTCGAAATGTTGTAGAGAGCATTGTAAAGTAGCGAGTAAAACGTTTTCTAACGATAGAAGTGCGAAGGTTATATTAGGTTGAGTTATGTTAGTTTAAGCTAGGTAGCGTCGTGAGACCACCAAAAAGGACGTCATCTAACGAGATAGTGTTGTTTTATTGCATGTACAAAACTGCAATAGGTGAAATGTGAAAGTACACAAAACGGCATGAACAAGCCAGATACTGCGTGTTGTACCGTTACAAGTGCGAAACTGCTATAATGTGATATTCTCGTTAAAGCGCATGCAAGCATCGTGAAACCTTAAAGAACGATGTCATTTAGCGAGATACAGCGTTCTGTACTGCAATAAGTTGGTGAAAAACTGTGAGGTCATGCAAATATCGTAATTGTGAACGAAACAGTGTAATAGTGCGTTTTGAGATACAAGTGCGAATGTTAGGTTAGGTTAAGATATGAACCGTCGTAAAACCGCATTAAACAATGTCACTTAGTGAGATGCAGTGTTTTTCACCATTACAAGTCGGGAACTGCAATATCTAATGTGAAAGCGCATGAAACCGTCGTTAGGTTAGGTTAGGTTAGGTTAGGTTAGGTTAGGTTTGGTTAGGTTAGGGTAGGTTAGATTAGGTTAGGTTGGGTTGAGTTGGGTTAGGTTAGGTTTGGTTAGGTTAGGTTGGGTTAGGTTAGGTTAGGTTAGGTTAGGTTACGTAAGGTTAGGT
>NC_134701.1:4325000-4465000 GCF_043290135.1 Rhipicephalus microplus
GGTTAGGTTAGGTTAGATTAGGTTAGGTTGGGTTGAGTTGGGTTAGGTTAGGTTAGGTTGGGTTAGGTTAGGTTAGGTTAGGTTAGGTTACGTTAGGTTAGGTTAGGTTACGTTAGGTTAGGTTAGGTTAGGTAAGGATAATTTGGTTAGGTTAGGTAAGGTTAGGTTAGGTTAGGTTAGGTTGGGTTGGGTGTTGTTGGGTTGGGTTGGGTTAGGTTGGGTTAGGTTAGGTTAGGTTACGTTAGGTTAGGTTAGGTTAGGTTAGGTTACGTTAGGTTATGTTAGGTTAGGTTAGGTTACGTTAGGTTAGGTTAGGTCAGGTAAGGTTAGGTTACGTTAGAATAGGTTAGGTTAGGTTAGGTTACGTTAGGTTAGGTTAGGTTAGGTTTGGTTAGGTTAGGTTAGGTTATGTTAGGTTAGGTTAGGTTACGTTAGGTTAGGTTAGGTCAGGTAAGGTTAGGTTACGTTAGAATAGGTTAGGTTAGGTTAGGTTACGTTAGGTTAGGTTAGGTTAGGTTAGGTTTGGTAGGTTAGGTTAGTTTAGGTTAGGTTAGGTTATGTTAGGTTGGGTTGGGTTGGGTTAGGTTAGGTTAGGTTAGGTTAGGTAAGGTTAGGTTAGGTTAGGTTACGTTAGGTTAAGGTATGAACCGTCGTAAAACCTCATTAAACAATGTCACTTAGTGAGATGCAGTGTTTTTCACCTTTACAAGTTGGGAACTGCGATATCTAATGTGAAAGCGCTTGAAACGGTCGTAATGTTGTAGAAAGCAATGTAAAGTAGCGAGTAAAACGTTTTCTAACGATAGAAGTGCGAAGGTTATGTTAGGTTGAGTTATGTTAGTTTAAGCTAGGTAGCGTCGTGAAACCACCAAAAACGACGTCATCTGACGAGATAGTGTTGTTTTATTGTTAGTACGAAACTGCGATAGGTGAAATGTTGTGAAAGCACACAAAACGGCATGAACAAGCCAAATACTGCGTGTTGTACCGTTACAAGTGCGAAACTGCTATGTTGTGATATTCTCGTTAAAGCGCATGCAAGCATCGTGAAACCTTAAAGAATGATGTCATTTAGCGAGAGACAGCGTTCTGTACTGTAATAAGTTGGTGAAAAACTGTGAGGTTATGCAAATATCGTAATTGTGAACGAAACAGTGTAATAGAGCGTTTTTAGATACAAGTGCGAATGTTAGGTTAGGTTAAGATATGTACCGTCGTAAAACCGCATTAAACAATGTCACTTAGTGAGATGCAGTGTTTTTCACCATTACAAGTCGGGAACTGCGATATCTAATGTGAAAGCGCTTGCAACCGTCGTTAGGTTACGTTAGGTTAAGTTAGGTTAGGTTAGGTTAGGTTAGGTTTGGTTAGGTTTGGTTAGGTTAGGTTAGGTTAGGTTAGGTTAGGTTAGATTAGGTTAGGTTGGGTTGAGTTGGGTTAGGTTAGGTTAGGTTAGGTTAGGTTGGGTTAGGTTAGGTTAGGTTACG
Organism: Rhipicephalus microplus; assembly: GCF_043290135.1. Taxonomy (NCBI): domain Eukaryota; kingdom Metazoa; phylum Arthropoda; class Arachnida; order Ixodida; family Ixodidae; genus Rhipicephalus; species Rhipicephalus microplus. The sequence continues at coordinate 4,326,488 of NC_134701.1, forward strand.
TTAGGTTAGGTTAGGTTACGTTAGGTTAGGTTAGGTTACGTTAGGTTAGGTTAGGTTAGGTTAGGTTAGGTTGGGTTAGGTTAGTTTAGGTTAGGTTAGGTTATGTTAGGTTGGGTTGGGTTAGGTTAGGTTAGGTTAGGTAAGGTTAGGTTAGGTTAGGTTACGTTACGTTAGGTTAAGGTATGAACCGTCGTAAAACCGCATTAAACAATGTCACTAAGTGAGATGCAGTGTTTTTCACCTTTACAAGTTGGGAACTGCGATATCTAATGTGAAAGCGCTTGAAACGGTCGTATTGTTGTAGAAAGCAATGTAAAGGAGCGAGTAAAACGTTTTCTAACGATAGAAGTGCGAAGGTTATGTTAGGTTGAGTTATGTTAGTTTAAGCTAGGTAGCGTCGTGAAACCACCAAAAACGACGTCATCTAATGAGATAGTGTTGTTTTATTGCGAGTACGAAACTGCGATAGGTGAAATGTTGTGAAAGCACACAAAACGGCATGAACAAGCCAAATACTGCGTGTTGTACCATTACAAGTGCGAAACTGCTATGTTGTGATATTCTCGTTAAAGCGCATGCAAGCATCGTGAAACCTTAAAGAACAATGTCATTTAGCGAGATACAGCGTTCTGTACTGCAATAAGTTGGTGAAAAACTGAGGTCATGCAAATATCGTATTTGTGAACGAAACAGTGTAATAGAGCGTTTTTAGATACAAGTGCGAATGTTAGGTTAGGTTAAGATATGTACCGTCGTAAAACCGCATTAAACAATGTCACTTAGTGAGATGCAGTGTTTTTCACCATTACAAGTCGGGAACTGCGATATCTAATGTGAAAGCGCTTGCAACCGTCGTTAGGTTAGGTTAGGTTAGGTTAGGTTAGGTTAGGTTTGGTTAGGTTAGGTTAGGTTAGGTTAGGTTGGGGTGAGTTGGGTTAGGTTAGGTTAGGTTAGGTTAGGTTGGGTTAGGTTAGGTTAGGTTAGGTTACGTTAGGTTAGGTTAGGTTACGTTAGGTTAGGTTAGGTTACGTTAGGTTAGGTTAGGTTAGGTAAGAATAATTTGGTTAGTTAGGTAAGGTTAGGTTAGGTTAGGTTGGGTTGGGTGTTGTTGGGTTGGGTTTGGTTGGGTTAGGTTGGGTTAGGTTAGGTTAGGTTACGTTAGGTTAGGTTAGGTTAGGTTAGGTTTGGTTACGTTAGGTTAGGTTAGCTTAGGTTAGGTTAGGTTGGGTTGGGTTGGGTTAGGTTGGGTTAGGTTAGGTTAGGTTAGGTTGGGTTAGGTTAGTTTAGGTTAGGTTAGGTTAGGTTGGGTTGGGTTGGGTTAGGTTAGGTTAGGTTAGGTAAGGTTAGGTTAGGTTAGGTTTGGTTACGTTAGGTTAGGTTAGCTTAGGTTAGGTTAGGTTGGGTTGGGTTGGGTTAGGTTGGGTTAGGTTAGGTTAGGTTAGGTTGGGTTAGGTTAGTTTAGGTTAGGTTAGGTTAGGTTGGGTTGGGTTGGGTTAGGTTAGGTTGGGTTAGGTTGGGTTAGGTTAGGTTAGGTTAGGTTGGGTTAGGTTAGTTTAGGTTAGGTTAGGTTAGGTGGGGTTGGGTTGGGTTAGGTTAGGTTAGGTTTCGTTAGGTTAAGTTATGAACTGTCGAAAAACCGTATTAAACAATGTCACTTAGTGAGATGCAGTGTTTTTCACCTTTGCAAGTTGGGAACGGCGATATCAATTGTGAAAGCGCTTGAAACCGTCGTAATGTTGTAGAAAGCAATGTAAAGTAGCGAGTAAAACGTTTTCTAACGATAGATGTGCGAAGGTTATGTTAGGTTGAGTTATGTTAGTTTAAGCTAGGTAGCGTCGTGAAACCACCAAAAACGACGTCATCTAACGAGATAGTGTTGTTTTGTTGCGAGTACGAAACTGCGATAGGTGAAATGTTGTGAAAGCACACAAAACGGCATGAACAAGCCAAATACTGCGTGTTGTACCGTTACAAGTGCGAAACTGCTATGTTGTGATATTCTCGTTAAAGCGCATGCAAGCATCGTGAAACGTTAAAGAATGATGTCATTTAGCGAGAGACAGCGTTCTGTACTGTAATAAGTTCGTGAAAAACTGTGAGGTCATGCAAATATCGTATTTGTGAACGAAACAGTGTAATAGAGCGTTTCGAGATACAAGCGCGAATGTTGGGTTAGGTTAAGATATGAACCGTCGTAAAACCGCATTAAACAATGCCACTTTGTGAGATGCAGTGTTTTTCACCATTACAAGTCGGGAACTGCGATATCTAATGTGAAAGCGCATGAAACCGTCGTTAGGTTAGGTTAGGTTCGGTTAGGTTTGGTTAGGTTAGGTTAGGTTAGGTTAGATTAGGTTAGGTTGGGTTGAGTTGGGTTAGGTTAGGTTAGGTTAAATTAGGTTGTGTTAGGTTAGGTTGGGTTAGGTTAGGTTAGGTTAGGTAAGAATAATTTGGTTAGGTTAGGTAAGGTTAGGTTAGGTTAGGTTAGGTTGGGTTGGGTGTTGTTGGGTTGGGTTGGGTTAGGTTGGGTTAGGTTAGGTTAGGTTACGTTAGGTTAGGTTAGGTTAGGTTAGGTTACGTTAGGGGATGTTAGGTTAGGTTAGGTTACGTTAGGTTAGGTTAGGTCAGGTAAGGTTAGGTTACGTTAGAATAGGTTAGGTTAGGTTAGGTTACGTTAGGTTAGGTTAGGTTAGGTTAGGTTTGATTACGTTAGGTTAGGTTAGCTTAGGTTAGGTTAGGTTGGGTTGGGTTGGGTTAGGTTGGGTTAGGTTAGGTTAGGTTAGGTTAGGTTGGGTTAGGTTAGTTTAGGTTAGGTTAGGTTAGGTTGGGTTGGGTTGGGTTAGGTTAGGTTAGGTTAGGTTAGGTAAGGTTAGGTTAGGTTAGGTTAGGTTACGTTACGTTAGGTTAAGTTATGAACTGTCGTAAAACCGCATTAAACAATGTCACTTAGTGAGATGCAGTGTTTTTCACCTTTACAAGTTGGGAACTGCGATAACTAATGTGAAAGCGCTTGAAACCGTCGTAATGTTCTAGAAAGCAATGTAAAGTAGCGAGTAAAACGTTTTCTAACGATAGAAGTGCGAAGGTTATGTTAGGTTGAGTTATGTTAGTTTAAGCTAGGTAGCGTCGTGAAAGCACCAAAAACGACGTCATCTAACAAGATAGTCTTGTTTTATTGCGAGTACGAAACTGCGATAGGTGAAATGTTGTGAAAGCACACAAAACGGCATGAACAAGCCAAATACTGCGTGTTGTACCGTTACAAGTGCGAAACTGCTATGTTGTGATATTCTCGTTAAAGCGCATGCAAGCATCGTGAAACCTTAAAGAATGATGTCATTTAGCGAGAGACAGCGTTCTGTACTGTAATAAGTTGGTGAAAAACTGTGAGGTTATGCAAATATCGTAATTGTGAACGAAACAGTGTAATAGAGCGTTTTTAGATACAAGTGCGAATGTTAGGTTAGGTTAAGATATGTACCGTCGTAAAACCGCATTAAACAATGTCACTTAGTGAGATGCAGTGTTTTTCACCATTACAAGTCGGGAACTGCGATATCTAATGTGAAAGCGCTTGCAACCGTCGTTAGGTTACGTTAGGTTAAGTTAGGTTAGGTTAGGTTAGGTTAGGTTTGGTTAGGTTTGGTTAGGTTAGGTTAGGTTAGGTTAGGTTAGGTTAGATTAGGTTAGGTTGGGTTGAGTTGGGTTAGGTTAGGTTAGGTTAGGTTAGGTTGGGTTAGGTTAGGTTAGGTTACGTTAGGTTAGGTTAGGTTACGTTAGGTTAGGTTAGGTTACGTTAGGTTAGGTTAGGTTAGGTTAGGTTAGGTTGGGTTAGGTTAGTTTAGGTTAGGTTAGGTTATGTTAGGTTGGGTTGGGTTAGGTTAGGTTAGGTTAGGTAAGGTTAGGTTAGGTTAGGTTACGTTACGTTAGGTTAAGGTATGAACCGTCGTAAAACCGCATTAAACAATGTCACTAAGTGAGATGCAGTGTTTTTCACCTTTACAAGTTGGGAACTGCGATATCTAATGTGAAAGCGCTTGAAACGGTCGTATTGTTGTAGAAAGCAATGTAAAGGAGCGAGTAAAACGTTTTCTAACGATAGAAGTGCGAAGGTTATGTTAGGTTGAGTTATGTTAGTTTAAGCTAGGTAGCGTCGTGAAACCACCAAAAACGACGTCATCTAATGAGATAGTGTTGTTTTATTGCGAGTACGAAACTGCGATAGGTGAAATGTTGTGAAAGCACACAAAACGGCATGAACAAGCCAAATACTGCGTGTTGTACCATTACAAGTGCGAAACTGCTATGTTGTGATATTCTCGTTAAAGCGCATGCAAGCATCGTGAAACCTTAAAGAACAATGTCATTTAGCGAGATACAGCGTTCTGTACTGCAATAAGTTGGTGAAAAACTGAGGTCATGCAAATATCGTATTTGTGAACGAAACAGTGTAATAGAGCGTTTTTAGATACAAGTGCGAATGTTAGGTTAGGTTAAGATATGTACCGTCGTAAAACCGCATTAAACAATGTCACTTAGTGAGATGCAGTGTTTTTCACCATTACAAGTCGGGAACTGCGATATCTAATGTGAAAGCGCTTGCAACCGTCGTTAGGTTAGGTTAGGTTAGGTTAGGTTAGGTTAGGTTTGGTTAGGTTAGGTTAGGTTAGGTTAGGTTGGGGTGAGTTGGGTTAGGTTAGGTTAGGTTAGGTTAGGTTGGGTTAGGTTAGGTTAGGTTAGGTTACGTTAGGTTAGGTTAGGTTACGTTAGGTTAGGTTAGGTTACGTTAGGTTAGGTTAGGTTAGGTAAGAATAATTTGGTTAGTTAGGTAAGGTTAGGTTAGGTTAGGTTGGGTTGGGTGTTGTTGGGTTGGGTTTGGTTGGGTTAGGTTGGGTTAGGTTAGGTTAGGTTACGTTAGGTTAGGTTAGGTTAGGTTAGGTTTGGTTACGTTAGGTTAGGTTAGCTTAGGTTAGGTTAGGTTGGGTTGGGTTGGGTTAGGTTGGGTTAGGTTAGGTTAGGTTAGGTTGGGTTAGGTTAGTTTAGGTTAGGTTAGGTTAGGTTGGGTTGGGTTGGGTTAGGTTAGGTTAGGTTAGGTAAGGTTAGGTTAGGTTAGGTTTGGTTACGTTAGGTTAGGTTAGCTTAGGTTAGGTTAGGTTGGGTTGGGTTGGGTTAGGTTGGGTTAGGTTAGGTTAGGTTAGGTTGGGTTAGGTTAGTTTAGGTTAGGTTAGGTTAGGTTGGGTTGGGTTGGGTTAGGTTAGGTTGGGTTAGGTTGGGTTAGGTTAGGTTAGGTTAGGTTGGGTTAGGTTAGTTTAGGTTAGGTTAGGTTAGGTGGGGTTGGGTTGGGTTAGGTTAGGTTAGGTTTCGTTAGGTTAAGTTATGAACTGTCGAAAAACCGTATTAAACAATGTCACTTAGTGAGATGCAGTGTTTTTCACCTTTGCAAGTTGGGAACGGCGATATCAATTGTGAAAGCGCTTGAAACCGTCGTAATGTTGTAGAAAGCAATGTAAAGTAGCGAGTAAAACGTTTTCTAACGATAGATGTGCGAAGGTTATGTTAGGTTGAGTTATGTTAGTTTAAGCTAGGTAGCGTCGTGAAACCACCAAAAACGACGTCATCTAACGAGATAGTGTTGTTTTGTTGCGAGTACGAAACTGCGATAGGTGAAATGTTGTGAAAGCACACAAAACGGCATGAACAAGCCAAATACTGCGTGTTGTACCGTTACAAGTGCGAAACTGCTATGTTGTGATATTCTCGTTAAAGCGCATGCAAGCATCGTGAAACGTTAAAGAATGATGTCATTTAGCGAGAGACAGCGTTCTGTACTGTAATAAGTTCGTGAAAAACTGTGAGGTCATGCAAATATCGTATTTGTGAACGAAACAGTGTAATAGAGCGTTTCGAGATACAAGCGCGAATGTTGGGTTAGGTTAAGATATGAACCGTCGTAAAACCGCATTAAACAATGCCACTTTGTGAGATGCAGTGTTTTTCACCATTACAAGTCGGGAACTGCGATATCTAATGTGAAAGCGCATGAAACCGTCGTTAGGTTAGGTTAGGTTCGGTTAGGTTTGGTTAGGTTAGGTTAGGTTAGGTTAGATTAGGTTAGGTTGGGTTGAGTTGGGTTAGGTTAGGTTAGGTTAAATTAGGTTGTGTTAGGTTAGGTTGGGTTAGGTTAGGTTAGGTTAGGTAAGAATAATTTGGTTAGGTTAGGTAAGGTTAGGTTAGGTTAGGTTAGGTTGGGTTGGGTGTTGTTGGGTTGGGTTGGGTTAGGTTGGGTTAGGTTAGGTTAGGTTACGTTAGGTTAGGTTAGGTTAGGTTAGGTTACGTTAGGGGATGTTAGGTTAGGTTAGGTTACGTTAGGTTAGGTTAGGTCAGGTAAGGTTAGGTTACGTTAGAATAGGTTAGGTTAGGTTAGGTTACGTTAGGTTAGGTTAGGTTAGGTTAGGTTTGATTACGTTAGGTTAGGTTAGCTTAGGTTAGGTTAGGTTGGGTTGGGTTGGGTTAGGTTGGGTTAGGTTAGGTTAGGTTAGGTTAGGTTGGGTTAGGTTAGTTTAGGTTAGGTTAGGTTAGGTTGGGTTGGGTTGGGTTAGGTTAGGTTAGGTTAGGTTAGGTAAGGTTAGGTTAGGTTAGGTTAGGTTACGTTACGTTAGGTTAAGTTATGAACTGTCGTAAAACCGCATTAAACAATGTCACTTAGTGAGATGCAGTGTTTTTCACCTTTACAAGTTGGGAACTGCGATAACTAATGTGAAAGCGCTTGAAACCGTCGTAATGTTCTAGAAAGCAATGTAAAGTAGCGAGTAAAACGTTTTCTAACGATAGAAGTGCGAAGGTTATGTTAGGTTGAGTTATGTTAGTTTAAGCTAGGTAGCGTCGTGAAAGCACCAAAAACGACGTCATCTAACAAGATAGTCTTGTTTTATTGCGAGTACGAAACTGCGATAGGTGAAATGTTGTGAAAGCACACAAAACGGCATGAACAAGCCAAATACTGCGTGTTGTACCGTTACAAGTGCGAAACTGCTATGTTGTGATATTCTCGTTAAAGCGCATGCAAGCATCGTGAAACCTTAAAGAATGATGTCATTTAGCGAGAGACAGCGTTCTGTACTGTAATAAGTTGGTGAAAAACTGTGAGGTTATGCAAATATCGTAATTGTGAACGAAACAGTGTAATAGAGCGTTTTTAGATACAAGTGCGAATGTTAGGTTAGGTTAAGATATGTACCGTCGTAAAACCGCATTAAACAATGTCACTTAGTGAGATGCAGTGTTTTTCACCATTACAAGTCGGGAACTGCGATATCTAATGTGAAAGCGCTTGCAACCGTCGTTAGGTTACGTTAGGTTAAGTTAGGTTAGGTTAGGTTAGGTTAGGTTTGGTTAGGTTTGGTTAGGTTAGGTTAGGTTAGGTTAGGTTAGGTTAGATTAGGTTAGGTTGGGTTGAGTTGGGTTAGGTTAGGTTAGGTTAGGTTAGGTTGGGTTAGGTTAGGTTAGGTTACGTTAGGTTAGGTTAGGTTACGTTAGGTTAGGTTAGGTTACGTTAGGTTAGGTTAGGTTAGGTTAGGTTAGGTTGGGTTAGGTTAGTTTAGGTTAGGTTAGGTTATGTTAGGTTGGGTTGGGTTAGGTTAGGTTAGGTTAGGTAAGGTTAGGTTAGGTTAGGTTACGTTACGTTAGGTTAAGGTATGAACCGTCGTAAAACCGCATTAAACAATGTCACTAAGTGAGATGCAGTGTTTTTCACCTTTACAAGTTGGGAACTGCGATATCTAATGTGAAAGCGCTTGAAACGGTCGTATTGTTGTAGAAAGCAATGTAAAGGAGCGAGTAAAACGTTTTCTAACGATAGAAGTGCGAAGGTTATGTTAGGTTGAGTTATGTTAGTTTAAGCTAGGTAGCGTCGTGAAACCACCAAAAACGACGTCATCTAATGAGATAGTGTTGTTTTATTGCGAGTACGAAACTGCGATAGGTGAAATGTTGTGAAAGCACACAAAACGGCATGAACAAGCCAAATACTGCGTGTTGTACCATTACAAGTGCGAAACTGCTATGTTGTGATATTCTCGTTAAAGCGCATGCAAGCATCGTGAAACCTTAAAGAACAATGTCATTTAGCGAGATACAGCGTTCTGTACTGCAATAAGTTGGTGAAAAACTGAGGTCATGCAAATATCGTATTTGTGAACGAAACAGTGTAATAGAGCGTTTTTAGATACAAGTGCGAATGTTAGGTTAGGTTAAGATATGTACCGTCGTAAAACCGCATTAAACAATGTCACTTAGTGAGATGCAGTGTTTTTCACCATTACAAGTCGGGAACTGCGATATCTAATGTGAAAGCGCTTGCAACCGTCGTTAGGTTAGGTTAGGTTAGGTTAGGTTAGGTTAGGTTTGGTTAGGTTAGGTTAGGTTAGGTTAGGTTGGGGTGAGTTGGGTTAGGTTAGGTTAGGTTAGGTTAGGTTGGGTTAGGTTAGGTTAGGTTAGGTTACGTTAGGTTAGGTTAGGTTACGTTAGGTTAGGTTAGGTTACGTTAGGTTAGGTTAGGTTAGGTAAGAATAATTTGGTTAGTTAGGTAAGGTTAGGTTAGGTTAGGTTGGGTTGGGTGTTGTTGGGTTGGGTTTGGTTGGGTTAGGTTGGGTTAGGTTAGGTTAGGTTACGTTAGGTTAGGTTAGGTTAGGTTTGGTTACGTTAGGTTAGGTTAGCTTAGGTTAGGTTAGGTTGGGTTGGGTTGGGTTAGGTTGGGTTAGGTTAGGTTAGGTTAGGTTGGGTTAGGTTAGTTTAGGTTAGGTTAGGTTAGGTTGGGTTGGGTTGGGTTAGGTTAGGTTAGGTTAGGTAAGGTTAGGTTAGGTTAGGTTTGGTTACGTTAGGTTAGGTTAGCTTAGGTTAGGTTAGGTTGGGTTGGGTTGGGTTAGGTTGGGTTAGGTTAGGTTAGGTTAGGTTGGGTTAGGTTAGTTTAGGTTAGGTTAGGTTAGGTTGGGTTGGGTTGGGTTAGGTTAGGTTGGGTTAGGTTGGGTTAGGTTAGGTTAGGTTAGGTTGGGTTAGGTTAGTTTAGGTTAGGTTAGGTTAGGTGGGGTTGGGTTGGGTTAGGTTAGGTTAGGTTTCGTTAGGTTAAGTTATGAACTGTCGAAAAACCGTATTAAACAATGTCACTTAGTGAGATGCAGTGTTTTTCACCTTTGCAAGTTGGGAACGGCGATATCAATTGTGAAAGCGCTTGAAACCGTCGTAATGTTGTAGAAAGCAATGTAAAGTAGCGAGTAAAACGTTTTCTAACGATAGATGTGCGAAGGTTATGTTAGGTTGAGTTATGTTAGTTTAAGCTAGGTAGCGTCGTGAAACCACCAAAAACGACGTCATCTAACGAGATAGTGTTGTTTTGTTGCGAGTACGAAACTGCGATAGGTGAAATGTTGTGAAAGCACACAAAACGGCATGAACAAGCCAAATACTGCGTGTTGTACCGTTACAAGTGCGAAACTGCTATGTTGTGATATTCTCGTTAAAGCGCATGCAAGCATCGTGAAACGTTAAAGAATGATGTCATTTAGCGAGAGACAGCGTTCTGTACTGTAATAAGTTCGTGAAAAACTGTGAGGTCATGCAAATATCGTATTTGTGAACGAAACAGTGTAATAGAGCGTTTCGAGATACAAGCGCGAATGTTGGGTTAGGTTAAGATATGAACCGTCGTAAAACCGCATTAAACAATGCCACTTTGTGAGATGCAGTGTTTTTCACCATTACAAGTCGGGAACTGCGATATCTAATGTGAAAGCGCATGAAACCGTCGTTAGGTTAGGTTAGGTTCGGTTAGGTTTGGTTAGGTTAGGTTAGGTTAGGTTAGATTAGGTTAGGTTGGGTTGAGTTGGGTTAGGTTAGGTTAGGTTAAATTAGGTTGTGTTAGGTTAGGTTGGGTTAGGTTAGGTTAGGTTAGGTAAGAATAATTTGGTTAGGTTAGGTAAGGTTAGGTTAGGTTAGGTTAGGTTGGGTTGGGTGTTGTTGGGTTGGGTTGGGTTAGGTTGGGTTAGGTTAGGTTAGGTTACGTTAGGTTAGGTTAGGTTAGGTTAGGTTACGTTAGGGGATGTTAGGTTAGGTTAGGTTACGTTAGGTTAGGTTAGGTCAGGTAAGGTTAGGTTACGTTAGAATAGGTTAGGTTAGGTTAGGTTACGTTAGGTTAGGTTAGGTTAGGTTAGGTTTGATTACGTTAGGTTAGGTTAGCTTAGGTTAGGTTAGGTTGGGTTGGGTTGGGTTAGGTTGGGTTAGGTTAGGTTAGGTTAGGTTAGGTTGGGTTAGGTTAGTTTAGGTTAGGTTAGGTTAGGTTGGGTTGGGTTGGGTTAGGTTAGGTTAGGTTAGGTTAGGTAAGGTTAGGTTAGGTTAGGTTAGGTTACGTTACGTTAGGTTAAGTTATGAACTGTCGTAAAACCGCATTAAACAATGTCACTTAGTGAGATGCAGTGTTTTTCACCTTTACAAGTTGGGAACTGCGATAACTAATGTGAAAGCGCTTGAAACCGTCGTAATGTTCTAGAAAGCAATGTAAAGTAGCGAGTAAAACGTTTTCTAACGATAGAAGTGCGAAGGTTATGTTAGGTTGAGTTATGTTAGTTTAAGCTAGGTAGCGTCGTGAAAGCACCAAAAACGACGTCATCTAACAAGATAGTCTTGTTTTATTGCGAGTACGAAACTGCGATAGGTGAAATGTTGTGAAAGCACACAAAACGGCATGAACAAGCCAAATACTGCGTGTTGTACCGTTACAAGTGCGAAACTGCTATGTTGTGATATTCTCGTTAAAGCGCATGCAAGCATCGTGAAACCTTAAAGAATGATGTCATCTAGCGAGAGACAGCGTTCTGTACTGTAATAAATTGGTGAAACACTGTGAGGTCATGCAAATATCGTAATTGTGAACGAAACAGTGTAATAGAGCGTTTTGAGATACAAGCGCGAATGTTAGGTTAGGTTAAGATATGAACCGTCGTAAAACCGCATTAAACAATGTCACTTTGTGAGATGCAGTGTTTTTCACCATTACAAGTCGGGAACTGCGATATCTAATGTGAAAGCGCATGAAACCGTCGTAATGTTGTAGAGAGCATTGTAAAGTAGCGAGTAAAACGTTTTCTAACGATAGAAGTGCGAAGGTTATGTTAGGTTGAATTATGTTAGTTTAAGCTAGGTAGCGTCGTGAAACCACCAAAAAGGACGTCATCTAACGAGATATATTTGTTTTATTTCATGTACGAAACTGCAATAGGTGAAATGTCGTGAAAGCACACAAAACGGCATGAACAAGCCAAATACTGCGTGTTGTACCGTTACAAGTGGAAACTGCTATGTTGTGATATTCTCGTTAAAGCGCATGGAAGCATCGTGAAACCTTAAAGAATGATGTCATTTAGCGATATACAGCGTTCTGTACTGTAATAAGTTAGAGAAAAACTGTGAGGTCATGCAAATATCCTAAATGTGAACGAAACAGTGTATTGGAGCGTTTTTAGATACAAGTGCGAACGTTAGGTTAGGTAAATATATGAAACGTCGTAAAACCACATGAAACAATGTCACTTAGTGAGATGTAGTGTTTTTCAACATTACAAGTCGGGAACTGCGATATCTATTGTGAAAGCGCATGAAACTGTCGTAATGTTGTAGAGAGCATTGTAAAGTAGCGAGTAAAACGTTTTCTAACGACAGAAATGCGAAGGTTATATTAGGTGGAGTTATGTTAGTTTAACCTATGTAGCGTCATGAGACCACCAAAAAGGACGTCATCTAACGAGATAGTGTCGTTTTATTGCATGTACGAAACTGCAATAGGTGAAATGTTGTGAAAGTACACAAAACGGCATGAACAAGCCAGATACTGCGTGTTGTACCGTTACAAGTGCGAAACTGCTAAAATGTGATATTCTCGCATGCAAGCATCGTGAAACCTTAAAGAACGATGTCATTTAGCGAGATACAGCGTTCTGTACTGCAATAAGTTGGTGAAAAACTGTGAGGTTATGCAAATATCGTAATTGTGAACGAAACAGTGTAATAGAGCGTTTTTCAATATAAGTGCGAATGTTAGGTTAAGTTAAGATATTAACCGTCGTAAAACCGCATTAAACAATGTCACTTAGTGAGATGCAGTGTTTTTCACCATTAAAAGTCGGGAACTGCGATATCTAATGTGAAAGCGCTTGCAAACGTCGTTAGGTTAGGTTAGGTTACGTTAGGTTAGGTTACGTTAGGTTAGGTTAGGTTAGGTTTGGTTAGGTTAGGTTAGGTTACGTTAGGTAAGGTTTGGTTAGGTTAGGTTAGGTTAGGTTGGGTTAGGTAAGGTTAGGTTAGGTTGGGTTAGGTTAGGTTAGGTTAGGTTAGGTTAAGATATGAACCGCGCTAAAACCGCATTAAACAATGTCACTTAGTGAGATGCTGTGTTTTTCACCATTACAAGTCGGGAACTGCGATATCTAATGTGAAAGCGCATGAAACGTCGTAATCTTGTAGAAAACATTGTAAAGTAGCGAATAAAACGTTTTATAACGATAGAAATGCGAAGGTTAGGATATTTTGAGCTAGGTAGCGTCGTGAAACCACCAAAAACGATGTCATCTAACGAGATAGTGTTGTTTTATTGCGAGTACGAAACTGCGATAGGTGAAATATTGTAAAAGCACACAAAATGGCATGAACTAGCCCGATACTGCGTCTTGTGCCGTTACAAGTGCGAAACTGCTTTATTGTGATATTCTCGTTAAAGCGCATGCAAGTATCTTGAAACCTTAAAGAACGATGTAAATTAGCGAGATACAGCGTTCTGTACTGTAATAAGTTGGTGAGAAACTGTGAGGTCAAGCAAATATCGTAATTGTGAACGAAACAGTGTAATTGAGCGTAATTAGATACAAGTGCGAATGTTAGGTTAGGTTGAGATATCAACCGTCGTAAAACCGCATTAAACAATGTCACTTAGTGAGATGTAGTGTTTTTCAACATTACAAGTCGGGAACTACGATATCTAATGTGAAAGCGCATGAAACCGTCGTAATCTTGTAGAAAACATTGTAAAGTTGCGAGTAAAACGTTTTCTAACGATAGAAGTGCGAAGGTTAGGTTAGGTTACGTTAGTTTAAGCTAGGTAGCGTCGTGAAACTACCAAAAACGACGTCATCTAACGAGATAGTGTTGTTTTATTGCGAGTATTAAACTGCGATAGGTGAAATGTTGTGAAAGTACACAAAATGGCATGAACAAGCCAAATACTGCGTGTTCTATCGTTACAAGTGCGAAACTGCTAAATTGTGATATTCTCGTTAAAGCGCATGCAAGCATCGTGAAACCTTAAAGAACAATGTCATTTAGCGAGATACAGCGTTCTGTACTGCAATAAGTTGGTGAAAAACTGTGAGGTTATGCAAATATCGTAATTGTGAGCGAAACAGTGTAATAGAGCGTTTTTAGATACAAGTGCGAATGTTAGGTTAGGTTAAGATATGAACCGTCGTAAAACCGCATTAAACAATGTCACTTAGTGAGATGCAGTGTTTTTTACCATTACAAGTCGGGAACTGCGATATCTAATGTGAAAGCGCTTGCAACCGTCGTTAGGTTAGGTTAGGTTAGGTTAGGTTAACTTAGGTTAGGTTAGGTTAGGTTTGGTTAGGTTAGGTTAGGTTAGGTTAGATTAGGTTAGGTTGGGTTGAGTTGGGTTAGGTTAGGTTAGGTTAGGTTAGGTTGGGTTAGGTTAGGTTAGGTTAGGTTACGTTAGGTTAGGTTAGGTTACGTTAGGTTAGGTTAGGTTAGGTTACGTTAGGTTAGGTTAGGTTAGGTAAGGATAATTTGGTTAGGTTAGGTAAGGTTAGGTTAGGTTAGGTTAGGTTAGGTTGGGTTGGGTGTTGTTGGGTTGGGTTGGGTTGGGTTGGGTTAGGTTAGGTTAGGTTACGTTAGGTTAGGTTAGGTTAGGTTAGGTTACGTTAGGTTATGTTAGGTTAGGTTAGGTTACGTTAGGTTAGGTTAGGTCAGGTAAGGTTAGGTTACGTTAGAATAGGTTAGGTTAGGTTAGGTTAGGTTAGGTTAGGTTTGGTTAGGTTAGGTTAGGTTAGGTTATGTTAGGTTAGGTTAGGTTACGTTAGGTTAGGTTAGGTCAGGTAAGATTAGGTTACGTTAGAATAGGTTAGGTTAGGTTAGGTTACGTTAGGTTAGGTTTGGTTTGGTTAGGTTAGGTTGGGTTGGGTTAGGTTAGGTTAGGTTGGGTTAGGTTAGGTTAGGTTAGGTTGGGTTAGGTTAGTTTAGGTTAGGTTAGGTTAGGTTAGGTTAGGTTACGTTAGGTTAAGGTATGAACCGTCGTAAAACCTCATTAAACAATGTCACTTAGTGAGATGCAGTGTTGTTCACCTTTACAAATTGGGAACTGCGATATCTAATGTGAAAGCGCTTGAAACGGTCGTAATGTTGTAGAAAGCAATGTAAAGTAGCGAGTGAAACGTTTTCTAACGATAGAAGTGCGAAGGTTATGTTAGGTTGAGTTATGTTAGTTTAAGCTAGGTAGCGTCGTGAAACCACCAAAAACGACGTCATCTAACGAGATAGTGTTGTTTTATTGCGAGTACGAAACTGCGATAGGTGAAATGTTGTGAAAGCACACAAAACGGCACGAACAAGCCAAATACTGCGTGTTGTACCGTTACAAGTGCGAAACTGCTATGTTGTGATATTCTCGTTAAAGCGCATGCAGGCATCGTGAAACCTTAAAGAATCATGTCATTTAGCGAGAGACAGCGTTCTGTACTGTAATAAGTTGGTGAAAAACTGTGAGGTCATGCAAATATCGTAATTGTGAACGAAACAGTGTAATAGAGCGTTTTGAGATACAAGCGCGAATGTTGGGTTAGGTTAAGATATGAACCGTCGTAAAACCGCATTAAACAATATCACTTTGTGAGATGCAGTGTTTTTCACCATTACAAGTCGGGAAGTGCGATATCTGATGTGAAAGCGCATGAAACCGTCGTTAGGTTAGGTTAGGTTAGGTTAGGTTGAGTTGGGTTAGGTTAGGTTAGGTTAGGTAAGGTTGGGTTAGGTTAGGTTAGGTTAGGTTACGTTAGGTTAGGTTAGGTTAGGTAAGGATAATTTGGTTAGGTTAGGTAAGGTTAGGTTAGGTTAGGTTAGGTTGGGTTGGGTGTTGTTGGGTTGGGTTAAGTTGGGTTAGGTTGGGTTAGGTTGTGTTAGGTTGGGTTAGGTTAGGTTAGGTTACGTTAGGTTAGGTTAGGTTAGGTTACGTTAGGTTATGTTAGGTTAGGTTAGGTTACGTTAGGTTAGGTTAGGTCAGGTAAGGTTAGGTTACGTTAGAATAGGTTAGGTTAGCTTAGGTTACGTTAGGTTAGGTTAGGTTAGGTTAGGTTTGGTTAGGTTAGGTTAGGTTAGGTTATGTTAGGTTAGGTTAGGTTACGTTAGGTTAGGTTAGGTCAGGTAAGGTTAGGTTACGTTAGAATAGGTTAGGTTAGGTTAGGTTAGGTTTGGTTAGGTTAGGTTAGGTTAGGTTGGGTTGGGTTAGGTTAGGTTGGGTTAGGTTAGGTTAGGTTAGGTTAGGTCGGGTTAGGTTAGTTTAGGTTAGGTTAGGTTATGTTAGGTTGGGTTGGGTTGGGTTAGGTTAGGTTAGGTTAGGTAAGGTTAGGTTAGGTTAGGTTACGTTAGGTTAAGGTATGAACCGTCGTAAAACCTCATTAAACAATGTCACTTAGTGAGATGCAGTGTTTTTCACCTTTACAAGTTGGGAACTGCGATATCTAATGTGAAAGCGCTTGAAACGGTCGTAATGTTGTAGAAAGCAATGTAAAGTAGCGAGTAAAACGTTTTCTAACGATAGAAGTGCGAAGGTTATGTTAGGTTGAGTTATGTTAGTTTAAGCTAGGTAGCGTCGTGAAACCACCAAAAACGACGTCATCTAACGAGATAGTGTTGTTTTATTGCGAGTACGAAACTGCGATAGGTGGAATGTTGTGAAAGCACACAAAACGGCATGAACAAGCCAAATACTGCGTGTTGTACCGTTACAAGTGCGAAACTGCTATGTTGTGATATTCTCGTTAAAGCGCATGCAAGCATCGTGAAACCTTAAAGAATGATGTCATTTGGCGAGAGACAGCGTTCTGTACTGTAATAAGTTGGTGAAAAACTGTGAGTTCATGCAAATATCGTAATTGTGAACAAAACAGTGTAATAGAGCGTTTTGAGATACAAGCGCGAATGTTGGGTTAGGTTAAGATATGAACCGTCGTAAAACCGCATTAAACAATATCACTTTGTGAGATGCAGTGTTTTTCACCATTACAAGTCGGGAACTGCGATATCTGATGTGAAAGCGCATGAAACCGTCGAAATGTTGTAGAGAGCATTGTAAAGTAGCGAATAAAACGTTTTCTAACGATAGAAGTGCGAAGGTTATGTTAGGTTGAATTATGTTAGTTTAAGCTAGGTAGCGTCGTGAAACCACGAAAAAGGACGTCATCTAACGAGATATAATTGTATTATTTCATGTACGAAACTGCAATAGGTGAAATGTTGTGAAAGCACACAAAATGGCATGAACAAGCCAGATACTGCGTGTTGTACCGTTACAAGTACGAAACTGCTATAATGTGATATTCTCGTTAAAGCGCGTGCAAGCATCGTGAAACCTTAAAGAACGATGTCATTTAGCGAGATACAGCGTTCTGTACTGCAATAAGTTGGTGAAAAACTGTGAGGTTATGCAAATATCGTAATTGTGAACGAAACAGTGTAATAGAGCGTTTTTCAATACAAGTGCGAATGTTAGGTTAGGTTAAGATATGAACCGTCGTAAAACCGCATTAAACAATGTCACTTAGTGAGATGCAGTGTTTTTCACCTTTACAAGTCGGGAACTGCGATATCTAATGTGAAAGCGCTTGCAAACGTCGTTAGGTTAGGTTAGGTTAGGTTAGGTTAGGTTAGGTTGGGTTAGGTAAGGTTAGGTTAGGTTGGGTTAGGTTTGGTTAGGTTAGGTTAGGTTATGTTAGGTTGGGTTGGGTTGGGTTAGGTTAGGTTAGGTTAGGTAAGGTTAGGTTAGGTTAGGTTACGTTAGGTTAAGGTATGAACCGTCGTAAAACCTCATTAAACAATGTCACTTAGTGAGATGCAGTGTTTTTCACCATTACAAGTCGGGAACTGCGATATCTGATGTGAAAGCGCATGAAACCGTCGAAATGTTGTAGAGAGCATTGTAAAGTAGCGAGTAAAACGTTTTCTAACGATAGAAGTGCGAAGGTTATATTAGGTTGAGTTATGTTAGTTTAAGCTATGTAGCGTCATGACACCACCAAAAAGGACGTCATCTAAGGAGATAGTGTTGTTTTATTGCATGTACGAAACTGCAATAGGTGAAATGTTGTGAAAGTACACAAAACGGCATGAACAAGCCAGATACTGCGTGTTACCGTTACAAGTGCGAAACTGCTATAATGTGATATTCTCGTTAAAGCGCGTGCAAGCATCGTGAAACCTTAAAGAACGATGTCATTTAGCGAGATACAGCGTTCTGTACTGCAATAAGTTGGTGAAAAACTGTGAGGTCATGCAAACATCTTCAATGTGAACGAAACAGTGTAATAGAGCGTTTTTAGATACAAGTGCGAACGTTAGGTTAGGTTAAGATATGAACCGTCGTAAAACCGCATGAAACAATGTCACTAAGTGAGATGCAGTGTTTTTCACCATTACAAGTCGGGAACTGCGATATCTATTGTGAAAGCGCATGAAACTGTCGTAATGTTGTAGAGAGCATTGTAAAGTAGCGAGTAAAACGTTTTCTAACGATAGAAGTGTGAAGGTCATATTAGGTTATGTTAGTTTAAGCTATGTAGCGTCATGAGACCACCAAAAAGGACGTCATCTAACGAGATAGTGTTGTTTTATTGCATGTACGAAACTGCAATAGGTGAAATGTTGTGAAAGTACACAAAACGGCATGAACAATCCAGATACTGCGTGTTGTACCGTTACAAGTGCGAAACTGCTATAATGTGATATTCTCGTTAAAGCGCATGCAAGCATCGTGAAACCTTAAAGAACGATGTCATTTAGCGAGATACAGCGTTCTGTACTGCAATAAGTTGGTGAAAAACTGTGAGGTTATGCAAATATCGTAATTGTGAACGAAACAGTGTAATAGAGCGTTTTTAAATACAAGTGCGAATGTTAGGTTAGGTTAAGATATGAACCGTCGTAAAACCGCATTAAACAATGTCACTTAGTGAGATGCAGTGTTTTTCACCATTACAAGTCGGGAACTGCGATATCTAATGTGAAAGCGCTTGCAAACGTCGTTAGGTTAGGTTAGGTTAGGTTAGGTTAGGTTACGTTAGCTTAGGTTAGGTTAGGTTTGGTTAGGTTAGGTTAGGTTAGGTTAGGTTATGTTAGGTAAGGTTTGGTTAGGTTAGGTTAGGTTAGGTTGGGTTAGGTAAGGTTAGGTTAGGTTGGGTTAGGTTTGGTTAGGTTAGGTTAGGTTAAGATATGAACCGCGCTAAAACCGCATTAAACAATGTCACTTAGTGAGATGCTGTGTTTTTCACCATTACAAGTCGGGAACTGCGATATCTAATGTGAAAGCGCATGAAACCGTCGTAATCTTTAGAAAACATTGTAAAGGAGCGAATGAAACGTTTTCTAACGATAGAAGTGCGAAGATTAGGATATTTTGAGCTAGGTAGCGTCGTGAAACCACCAAAAACGATGTCATCTAACGAGATAGTGTTGTTTTATTGCGAGTACGAAACTGCGATAGGTGAAATATTGTGAAAGCACACAAAATGGCATGAACTAGCCTGATACTGCGTCTTGTGCCGTTACAAGTGCGAAACTGCTTTATTGTGATATTCTCGTTAAAGCGCATGCAAGTATCGTGAAACCTTAAAGAACGATGTAAATTAGCGAGATACAGCGTTCTGTACTGTAATAAGTTGGTGAGAAACTGTGAGGTCAAGCAAATATCGTAATTGTGAACGAAACAGTGTGATTGAGCGCAATTAGATACAAGTGCGAATGTTGGGTTAGGTTGAGATATTAACCGTCGTAAAACCGCATTAAACAATGTCGCTTAGTGAGATGTAGTGTTTCTCAACATTAGAAGTTGGGAACTACGATATCTAATAGGAAAGCGCATGAAACCGTCGTAATCTTGTAGAAAACATTGTAAAGTTGCGAGTAAAACGTTTTCTAACGACAGAAGTGCGAAGATTAGGTTAGGTTAGTTTAAGCTAGGTAACGTCGTGAAACTACCAAAAACGACGTCATCTAACGAGATAGTGTTGTTTTATTGCGAGTATTAAACTGCGATAGGTGAAATGTTGTGAAAGCACACAAAACGGCATGAACAAGCCAAATACTGCGTGTTCTACCGTTACAAGTGCGAAACTGCTATATTGTGATATTCTCGTTAAAGCGCATGCAAGTATCGTGAAACCTTAAAGAACGATGTCATTTAGCGAGATACAGCGTTCTGTACTGTAATAAGTTGGTGAAAAACTGTGAGGTTATGCAAATATCGTAATTGTGAACGAAACAGTGTAATAGAGCGTTTTTAGATACAAGTGCGAATGTTAGGTTAGGTTAAGATATGTACCGTCGTAAAACCGCATTAAACAATGTCACTTAGTGAGATGCAGTGTTTTTCACCATTACAAGTCGGGAACTGCGATATCTAATGTGAAAGCGCTTGCAACCGTCGTTAGGTTACGTTAGGTTAAGTTAGGTTAGGTTAGGTTAGGTTAGGTTTGGTTAGGTTTGGTTAGGTTAGGTTAGGTTAGGTTAGGTTAGGTTAGATTAGGTTAGGTTGGGTTGAGTTGGGTTAGGTTAGGTTAGGTTAGGTTAGGTTGGGTTAGGTTAGGTTAGGTTACGTTAGGTTAGGTTAGGTTACGTTAGGTTAGGTTAGGTTACGTTAGGTTAGGCTAGGTTAGGTTAGGTTAGGTTGGGTTAGGTTAGTTTAGGTTAGGTTAGGTTATGTTAGGTTGGGTTGGGTTAGGTTAGGTTAGGTTAGGTTAGGTAAGGTTAGGTTAGGTTAGGTTAGGTTACGTTAGGTTAAGGTATGAACCGTCGTAAAACCGCATTAAACAATGTCACTAAGTGAGATGCAGTGTTTTTCACCTTTACAAGTTGGGAACTGCGATATCTAATGTGAAAGCGCTTGAAACGGTCGTATTGTTGTAGAAAGCAATGTAAAGTAGCGAGTAAAACGTTTTCTAACGATAGAAGTGCGAAGGTTATGTTAGGTTGAGTTATGTTAGTTTAAGCTAGGTAGCGTCGTGAAACCACCAAAAACGACGTCATCTAATGAGATAGTGTTGTTTTATTGCGAGTACAAAACTGCGATAGGTGAAATGTTGTGAAAGCACACAAAACGGCATGAACAAGCCAAATACTGCGTGTTGTACCATTACAAGTGCGAAACTGCTATGTTGTGATATTCTCGTTAAAGCGCATGCAAGCATCGTGAAACCTTAAAGAACAATGTCATTTAGCGAGATACAGCGTTCTGTACTGCAATAAGTTGGTGAAAAACTGTGAGGTCATGCAAATATCGTATTTGTGAACGAAACAGTGTAATAGAGCGTTTTTAGATACAAGTGCAAATGTTAGGTTAGGTTAAGATATGTACCGTCGTAAAACCGCATTAAACAGTGTCACTTAGTGAGA
Organism: Rhipicephalus microplus; assembly: GCF_043290135.1. NCBI lineage: Eukaryota > Metazoa > Arthropoda > Arachnida > Ixodida > Ixodidae > Rhipicephalus > Rhipicephalus microplus. The sequence goes on from NC_134701.1 coordinate 4,347,200, forward strand.
TGCAGTGTTTTTCACCATTACAAGTCGGGAACTGCGATATCTAATGTGAAAGCGCTTGCAACCGTCGTTAGGTTAGGTTAGGTTAGGTTAGGTTAGGTTAGGTTTGGTTAGGTTAGGTTAGGTTAGGTTAGGTTGGGGTGAGTTGGGTTAGGTTAGGTTAGGTTAGGTTAGGTTGGGTTAGGTTAGGTTAGGTTAGGTTACGTTAGGTTAGGTTAGGTTACGTTAGGTTAGGTTAGGTTACGTTAGGTTAGGTTAGGTTAGGTAAGAATAATTTGGTTAGTTAGGTAAGGTTAGGTTAGGTTAGGTTGGGTTGGGTGTTGTTGGGTTGGGTTTGGTTGGGTTAGGTTGGGTTAGGTTAGGTTAGGTTACGTTAGGTTAGGTTAGGTTAGGTTAGGTTTGGTTACGTTAGGTTAGGTTAGCTTAGGTTAGGTTAGGTTGGGTTGGGTTGGGTTAGGTTGGGTTAGGTTAGGTTAGGTTAGGTTGGGTTAGGTTAGTTTAGGTTAGGTTAGGTTAGGTTGGGTTGGGTTGGGTTAGGTTAGGTTAGGTTAGGTAAGGTTAGGTTAGGTTAGGTTTGGTTACGTTAGGTTAGGTTAGCTTAGGTTAGGTTAGGTTGGGTTGGGTTGGGTTAGGTTGGGTTAGGTTAGGTTAGGTTAGGTTGGGTTAGGTTAGTTTAGGTTAGGTTAGGTTAGGTTGGGTTGGGTTGGGTTAGGTTAGGTTGGGTTAGGTTGGGTTAGGTTAGGTTAGGTTAGGTTGGGTTAGGTTAGTTTAGGTTAGGTTAGGTTAGGTGGGGTTGGGTTGGGTTAGGTTAGGTTAGGTTTCGTTAGGTTAAGTTATGAACTGTCGTAAAACCGCATTAAACAATGTCACTTAGTGAGATGCAGTGTTTTTCACCTTTGCAAGTTGGGAACGGCGATATCAATTGTGAAAGCGCTTGAAACCGTCGTAATGTTGTAGAAAGCAATGTAAAGTAGCGAGTAAAACGTTTTCTAACGATAGATGTGCGAAGGTTATGTTAGGTTGAGTTATGTTAGTTTAAGCTAGGTAGCGTCGTGAAACCACCAAAAACGACGTCATCTAACGAGATACTGTTGTTTTGTTGCGAGTACGAAACTGCGATAGGTGAAATGTTGTGAAAGCACACAAAACGGCATGAACAAGCCAAATACTGCGTGTTGTACCGTTACAAGTGCGAAACTGCTATGTTGTGATATTCTCGTTAAAGCGCATGCAAGCATCGTGAAACCTTAAAGAATGATGTCATTTAGCGAGATACAGCGTTCTGTACTGCAATAAGTTGGTGAAAAACTGTGAGGTCATGCAAATATCGTAATTGTGAACGAAACAGTGTAATAGTGCGTTTTGAGATACAAGTGCGAATGTTAGGTTAGGCTAAGATACGAACCGTCGTAAAACCGCATTAAACAATGCCACTTTGTGAGATGCAGTGTTTTTCACCATTACAAGTCGGGAACTGCGATATCTAATGTGAAAGCGCATGAAACCGTCGTTAGGTTAGGTTAGGTTCGGTTAGGTTTGGTTAGGTTAGGTTAGGTTAGGTTAGATTAGGTTAGGTTGGGTTGAGTTGGGTTAGGTTAGGTTAGGTTAAATTAGGTTGTGTTAGGTTAGGTTGGGTTAGGTTAGGTTAGGTTAGGTAAGAATAATTTGGTTAGGTTAGGTAAGGTTAGGTTAGGTTAGGTTAGGTTGGGTTGGGTGTTGTTGGGTTGGGTTGGGTTAGGTTGGGTTAGGTTAGGTTAGGTTACGTTAGGTTAGGTTAGGTTAGGTTAGGTTACGTTAGGGGATGTTAGGTTAGGTTAGGTTACGTTAGGTTAGGTTAGGTCAGGTAAGGTTAGGTTACGTTAGAATAGGTTAGGTTAGGTTAGGTTAGGTTAGGTTTGATTACGTTAGGTTAGGTTAGCTTAGGTTAGGTTAGGTTGGGTTGGGTTGGGTTAGGTTGGGTTAGGTTAGGTTAGGTTAGGTTGGGTTAGGTTAGTTTAGGTTAGGTTAGGTTAGGTTGGGTTGGGTTGGGTTAGGTTAGGTTAGGTTAGGTTAGGTAAGGTTAGGTTAGGTTAGGTTAGGTTACGTTACGTTAGGTTAAGTTATGAACTGTCGTAAAACCGCATTAAACAATGTCACTTAGTGAGATGCAGTGTTTTTCACCTTTACAAGTTGGGAACTGCGATAACTAATGTGAAAGCGCTTGAAACCGTCGTAATGTTCTAGAAAGCAATGTAAAGTAGCGAGTAAAACGTTTTCTAACGATAGACGTGCGAAGGTTATGTTAGGTTGAGTTATGTTAGTTTAAGCTAGGTAGCGTCGTGAAATCACCAAAAACGACGTCATCTAACAAGATAGTCTTGTTTTATTGCGAGTACGAAACTGCGATAGGTGAAATGTTGTGAAAGCACGCAAAACGGCATGAACAAGCCAAATACTGCGTGTTGTACCGTTACAAGTGCGAAACTGCTATGTTGTGATATTCTCGTTAAAGCGCATGCAAGCATCGTGAAACCTTAAAGAATGATGTCATCTAGCGAGAGACAGCGTTCTGTACTGTAATAAATTGGTGAAACACTGTGAGGTCATGCAAATATCGTAATTGTGAACGAAACAGTGTAATAGAGCGTTTTGAGATACAAGCGCGAATGTTAGGTTAGGTTAAGATATGAACCGTCGTAAAACCGCATTAAACAATGTCACTTTGTGAGATGCAGTGTTTTTCACCATTACAAGTCGGGAACTGCGATATCTAATGTGAAAGCGCATGAAACCGTCGTAATGTTGTAGAGAGCATTGTAAAGTAGCGAGTAAAACGTTTTCTAACGATAGAAGTGCGAAGGTTATGTTAGGTTGAATTATGTTAGTTTAAGCTAGGTAGCGTCGTGAAACCACCAAAAAGGACGTCATCTAACGAGATATATTTGTTTTATTTCATGTACGAAACTGCAATAGGTGAAATGTCGTGAAAGCACACAAAACGGCATGAACAAGCCAAATACTGCGTGTTGTACCGTTACAAGTGGAAACTGCTATGTTGTGATATTCTCGTTAAAGCGCATGGAAGCATCGTGAAACCTTAAAGAATGATGTCATTTAGCGATATACAGCGTTCTGTACTGTAATAAGTTAGAGAAAAACTGTGAGGTCATGCAAATATCCTAAATGTGAACGAAACAGTGTATTAGAGCGTTTTTAGATACAAGTGCGAACGTTAGGTTAGGTTAATATATGAAACGTCGTAAAACCGCATGAAACAATGTCACTTAGTGAGATGTAGTGTTTTTCAACATTACAAGTCGGGAACTGCGATATCTATTGTGAAAGCGCATGAAACTGTCGTAATGTTGTAGAGAGCATTGTAAAGTAGCGAGTAAAACGTTTTCTAACGACAGAAATGCGAAGGTTATATTAGGTTGAGTTATGTTAGTTTAACCTATGTAGCGTCATGAGACCACCAAAAAGGACGTCATCTAACGAGATAGTGTCGTTTTATTGCATGTACGAAACTGCAATAGGTGAAATGTTGTGAAAGTACACAAAACGGCATGAACAAGCCAGATACTGCGTGTTGTACCGTTACAAGTGCGAAACTGCTAAAATGTGATATTCTCGCATGCAAGCATCGTGAAACCTTAAAGAACGATGTCATTTAGCGAGATACAGCGTTCTGTACTGCAATAAGTTGGTGAAAAACTCTGAGGTTATGCAAATATCGTAATTGTGAACGAAACAGTGTAATAGAGCGTTTTTCAATATAAGTGCGAATGTTAGGTTAAGTTAAGATATTAACCGTCGTAAAACCGCATTAAACAATGTCACTTAGTGAGATGCAGTGTTTTTCACCATTAAAAGTCGGGAACTGCGATATCTAATGTGAAAGCGCTTGCAAACGTCGTTAGGTTAGGTTAGGTTAGGTTAGGTTACGTTAGGTTAGGTTAGGTTAGGTTTGGTTAGGTTAGGTTAGGTTACGTTAGGTAAGGTTTGGTTAGGTTAGGTTAGGTTAGGTTGGGTTAGGTAAGGTTAGGTTAGGTTGGGTTAGGTTAGGTTAGGTTAGGTTAAGATATGAACCGCGCTAAAACCGCATTAAACAATGTCACTTAGTGAGATGCTGTGTTTTTCACCATTACAAGTCGGGAACTGCGATATCTAATGTGAAAGCGCATGAAACCGTCGTAATCTTGTAGAAAACATTGTAAAGTAGCGAATAAAACGTTTTATAACGATAGAAGTGCGAAGGTTAGGATATTTTGAGCTAGGTAGCGTCGTGAAACCACCAAAAACGATGTCATCTAACGAGATAGTGTTGTTTTATTGCGAGTACGAAACTGCGATAGGTGAAATATTGTAAAAGCACACAAAATGGCATGAACTAGCCCGATACTGCGTCTTGTGCCGTTACAAGTGCGAAACTGCTTTATTGTGATATTCTCGTTAAAGCGCATGCAAGTATCTTGAAACCTTAAAGAACGATGTAAATTAGCGAGATACAGCGTTCTGTACTGTAATAAGTTGGTGAGAAACTGTGAGGTCAAGCAAATATCGTAATTGTGAACGAAACAGTGTAATTGAGCGTAATTAGATACAAGTGCGAATGTTAGGTTAGGTTGAGATATCAACCGTCGTAAAACCGCATTAAACAATGTCACTTAGTGAGATGTAGTGTTTTTCAACATTACAAGTCGGGAACTACGATATCTAATGTGAAAGCGCATGAAACCGTCGTAATCTTGTAGAAAACATTGTAAAGTTGCGAGTAAAACGTTTTCTAACGATAGAAGTGCGAAGGTTAGGTTAGGTTACGTTAGTTTAAGCTAGGTAGCGTCGTGAAACTACCAAAAACGACGTCATCTAACGAGATAGTGTTGTTTTATTGCGAGTATTAAACTGCGATAGGTGAAATGTTGTGAAAGTACACAAAATGGCATGAACAAGCCAAATACTGCGTGTTCTATCGTTACAAGTGCGAAACTGCTAAATTGTGATATTCTCGTTAAAGCGCATGCAAGCATCGTGAAACCTTAAAGAACAATGTCATTTAGCGAGATACAGCGTTCTGTACTGCAATAAGTTGGTGAAAAACTGTGAGGTTATGCAAATATCGTAATTGTGAGCGAAACAGTGTAATAGAGCGTTTTTAGATACAAGTGCGAATGTTAGGTTAGGTTAAGATATGAACCGTCGTAAAACCGCATTAAACAATGTCACTTAGTGAGATGCAGTGTTTTTTACCATTACAAGTCGGGAACTGCGATATCTAATGTGAAAGCGCTTGCAACCGTCGTTAGGTTAGGTTAGGTTAGGTTAGGTTAACTTAGGTTAGGTTAGGTTAGGTTTGGTTAGGTTAGGTTAGGTTAGGTTAGATTAGGTTAGGTTGGGTTGAGTTGGGTTAGGTTAGGTTAGGTTAGGTTAGGTTGGGTTAGGTTAGGTTAGGTTAGGTTACGTTAGGTTAGGTTAGGTTACGTTAGGTTAGGTTAGGTTAGGTTACGTTAGGTTAGGTTAGGTTAGGTAAGGATAATTTGGTTAGGTTAGGTAAGGTTAGGTTAGGTTAGGTTAGGTTAGGTTGGGTTGGGTGTTGTTGGGTTGGGTTGGGTTGGGTTGGGTTAGGTTAGGTTAGGTTACGTTAGGTTAGGTTAGGTTAGGTTAGGTTACGTTAGGTTATGTTAGGTTAGGTTAGGTTACGTTAGGTTAGGTTAGGTCAGGTAAGGTTAGGTTACGTTAGAATAGGTTAGGTTAGGTTAGGTTAGGTTAGGTTAGGTTAGGTTTGGTTAGGTTAGGTTAGGTTAGGTTATGTTAGGTTAGGTTAGGTTACGTTAGGTTAGGTTAGGTCAGGTAAGATTAGGTTACGTTAGAATAGGTTAGGTTAGGTTAGGTTACGTTAGGTTAGGTTTGGTTTGGTTAGGTTAGGTTGGGTTGGGTTAGGTTAGGTTAGGTTGGGTTAGGTTAGGTTAGGTTGGGTTAGGTTAGTTTAGGTTAGGTTAGGTTAGGTTAGGTTACGTTAGGTTAAGGTATGAACCGTCGTAAAACCTCATTAAACAATGTCACTTAGTGAGATGCAGTGTTGTTCACCTTTACAAGTTGGGAACTGCGATATCTAATGTGAAAGCGCTTGAAACGGTCGTAATGTTGTAGAAAGCAATGTAAAGTAGCGAGTGAAACGTTTTCTAACGATAGAAGTGCGAAGGTTATGTTAGGTTGAGTTATGTTAGTTTAAGCTAGGTAGCGTCGTGAAACCACCAAAAACGACGTCATCTAACGAGATAGTGTTGTTTTATTGCGAGTACGAAACTGCGATAGGTGAAATGTTGTGAAAGCACACAAAACGGCACGAACAAGCCAAATACTGCGTGTTGTACCGTTACAAGTGCGAAACTGCTATGTTGTGATATTCTCGTTAAAGCGCATGCAGGCATCGTGAAACCTTAAAGAATCATGTCATTTAGCGAGAGACAGCGTTCTGTACTGTAATAAGTTGGTGAAAAACTGTGAGGTCATGCAAATATCGTAATTGTGAACGAAACAGTGTAATAGAGCGTTTTTCAATATAAGTGCGAATGTTAGGTTAAGTTAAGATATTAACCGTCGTAAAACCGCATTAAACAATGTCACTTAGTGAGATGCAGTGTTTTTCACCATTAAAAGTCGGGAACTGCGATATCTAATGTGAAAGCGCTTGCAAACGTCGTTAGGTTAGGTTAGGTTAGGTTAGGTTAGGTTACGTTAGGTTAGGTTAGGTTAGGTTTGGTTAGGTTAGGTTAGGTTACGTTAGGTAAGGTTTGGTTAGGTTAGGTTAGGTTAGGTTGGGTTAGGTAAGGTTAGGTTAGGTTGGGTTAGGTTAGGTTAGGTTAGGTTAAGATATGAACCGCGCTAAAACCGCATTAAACAATGTCACTTAGTGAGATGCTGTGTTTTTCACCATTACAAGTCGGGAACTGCGATATCTAATGTGAAAGCGCATGAAACCGTCGTAATCTTGTAGAAAACATTGTAAAGTAGCGAATAAAACGTTTTATAACGATAGAAGTGCGAAGGTTAGGATATTTTGAGCTAGGTAGCGTCGTGAAACCACCAAAAACGATGTCATCTAACGAGATAGTGTTGTTTTATTGCGAGTACGAAACTGCGATAGGTGAAATATTGTAAAAGCACACAAAATGGCATGAACTAGCCCGATACTGCGTCTTGTGCCGTTACAAGTGCGAAACTGCTTTATTGTGATATTCTCGTTAAAGCGCATGCAAGTATCTTGAAACCTTAAAGAACGATGTAAATTAGCGAGATACAGCGTTCTGTACTGTAATAAGTTGGTGAGAAACTGTGAGGTCAAGCAAATATCGTAATTGTGAACGAAACAGTGTAATTGAGCGTAATTAGATACAAGTGCGAATGTTAGGTTAGGTTGAGATATCAACCGTCGTAAAACCGCATTAAACAATGTCACTTAGTGAGATGTAGTGTTTTTCAACATTACAAGTCGGGAACTACGATATCTAATGTGAAAGCGCATGAAACCGTCGTAATCTTGTAGAAAACATTGTAAAGTTGCGAGTAAAACGTTTTCTAACGATAGAAGTGCGAAGGTTAGGTTAGGTTACGTTAGTTTAAGCTAGGTAGCGTCGTGAAACTACCAAAAACGACGTCATCTAACGAGATAGTGTTGTTTTATTGCGAGTATTAAACTGCGATAGGTGAAATGTTGTGAAAGTACACAAAATGGCATGAACAAGCCAAATACTGCGTGTTCTATCGTTACAAGTGCGAAACTGCTAAATTGTGATATTCTCGTTAAAGCGCATGCAAGCATCGTGAAACCTTAAAGAACAATGTCATTTAGCGAGATACAGCGTTCTGTACTGCAATAAGTTGGTGAAAAACTGTGAGGTTATGCAAATATCGTAATTGTGAGCGAAACAGTGTAATAGAGCGTTTTTAGATACAAGTGCGAATGTTAGGTTAGGTTAAGATATGAACCGTCGTAAAACCGCATTAAACAATGTCACTTAGTGAGATGCAGTGTTTTTTACCATTACAAGTCGGGAACTGCGATATCTAATGTGAAAGCGCTTGCAACCGTCGTTAGGTTAGGTTAGGTTAGGTTAGGTTAACTTAGGTTAGGTTAGGTTAGGTTTGGTTAGGTTAGGTTAGGTTAGGTTAGATTAGGTTAGGTTGGGTTGAGTTGGGTTAGGTTAGGTTAGGTTAGGTTAGGTTGGGTTAGGTTAGGTTAGGTTAGGTTACGTTAGGTTAGGTTAGGTTACGTTAGGTTAGGTTAGGTTAGGTTACGTTAGGTTAGGTTAGGTTAGGTAAGGATAATTTGGTTAGGTTAGGTAAGGTTAGGTTAGGTTAGGTTAGGTTAGGTTGGGTTGGGTGTTGTTGGGTTGGGTTGGGTTGGGTTGGGTTGGGTTAGGTTAGGTTAGGTTACGTTAGGTTAGGTTAGGTTAGGTTAGGTTACGTTAGGTTATGTTAGGTTAGGTTAGGTTACGTTAGGTTAGGTTAGGTCAGGTAAGGTTAGGTTACGTTAGAATAGGTTAGGTTAGGTTAGGTTAGGTTAGGTTAGGTTTGGTTAGGTTAGGTTAGGTTAGGTTATGTTAGGTTAGGTTAGGTTACGTTAGGTTAGGTTAGGTCAGGTAAGATTAGGTTACGTTAGAATAGGTTAGGTTAGGTTAGGTTACGTTAGGTTAGGTTTGGTTTGGTTAGGTTAGGTTGGGTTGGGTTAGGTTAGGTTAGGTTGGGTTAGGTTAGGTTAGGTTGGGTTAGGTTAGTTTAGGTTAGGTTAGGTTAGGTTAGGTTACGTTAGGTTAAGGTATGAACCGTCGTAAAACCTCATTAAACAATGTCACTTAGTGAGATGCAGTGTTGTTCAGCTTTACAAGTTGGGAACTGCGATATCTAATGTGAAAGCGCTTGAAACTGTCGTAATGTTGTAGAGAGCATTGTAAAGTAGCGAGTAAAACGTTTTCTAACGATAGAAATGCGAAGGTTATATTAGGTTGAGTTATGTTAGTTTAAGCTATGTAGCGTCATGAGACCACCAAAAAGGACGTCATCTAACAAGATAGTGTTGTTTTATTGCATGTACGAAACTGCAATAGTTGAAATGTTGTGAAAGTACACAAAACGGCATGAACAAGCCAGATACTGCGTGTTGTACCGTTACAAGTGCGAAACTGCTATAATGTGATATTCTCATTAAAGCGCATGCAAGCATCGTGAAACCTTAAAGAACGATGTCATTTAGCGAGATACAGCGTTCTGTACTGCAATAAGTTGGTGAAAAACTGTGAGGTCATGCAAATATCGTAATTGTGAACAAAACAGTGTAATAGAGCGTTTTGAGATACAAGCGCGAATGTTGGGTTAGGTTAAGATATGAACCGTCGTAAAACCGCAGTAAACAATATCACTTTGTGAGATGCAGTGTTTTTCACCATTACAAGTCGGGAACTGCGATATCTGATGTGAAAGCGCATGAAACCGTCGAAATGTTGTAGAGAGCATTGTAAAGTAGCGAGTAAAACGTTTTCTAACGATAGAAGTGCGAAGGTTATGTTAGGTTGAATTATGTTATTTTAAGCTAGGTAGCGTCGTGAAACCACAAAAAAGGACGTCATCTAACGAGATATAATTGTATTATTTCATGTACGAAACTGCAATAGGTGAAATGTTGTGAAAGCACACAAAACGGCATGAACAAGCCAGATACTGCGTGTTGTACCGTTACAAGTACGAAACTGCTAAGTTGTGATATTCTCGTTAAAGCGCATGCAAGCATCGTGAAACCTTAAAGAATGATGTCATTTAGCGATATACAGCGTTCTGTACTGTATTAAGTTGGAGAAAAACTGTGAGGTCATGCAAATATCTTCTATGTGAACGAAACAGTGTAATAGAGCGTTTTTAGATACAAGTGCGAACGTTAGGTTAGGTTAAGATATGAACCGTCGTAAAACCGCATGAAACAATGTCACTAAGTGAGATGCAGTGTTTTTCACCATTACAAGTCGGGAACTGCGATATCTATTGTGAAAGCGCATGAAACTGTCGTAATGTTGTAGAGAGCATTGTAAAGTAGCGAGTAAAACGTTTTCTAACGATAGAAGTGCGAAGGTTATATTAGGTTGAGTTATGTTAGTTTAAGCTATGTAGCGTCATGAGACCACCAAAAAGGACGTAATCTAACGAGATAGTGTTGTTTTATTGCATGTACGAAACTGCAATAGGTGAAATGTTGTGAAAGTACACAAAACGGCATGAACAAGCCAGATACTGCGTGTTACCGTTACAAGTGCGAAACTGCTATAATGTGATATTCTCGTTAAATCGCATGCAAGCATCGTGAAACCTTAAAGAACGATGTCATTTAGCGAGATACAGCGTTCTGTACTGCAATAAGTTGGTGAAAAACTGTGAGGTTATGCAAATATCGTAATTGTGAACGAAACAGTGTAATAGAGCGTTTTTCAATACAAGTGCGAAAATGTAGGTTAGGTTAAGATATGAACCGTCGTAAAACCGCATTAAACAATGTCACTTAGTGAGATGCAGTGTTTTTCACCATTACAAGTCGGGAACTGCGATATCTATTGTGAAAGAGCTTGCAAACGTCGTTAGGTTAGGTTAGGTTAGGTTAGGTTAGGTTAGGTTGGGTTAGGTAAGGTTAGGTTAGGTTGGGTTAGGTTTGGTTAGGTTAGGTTAAGTTAAGATATGAACCGCGCTAAAACCGCATTAAACAATGTCACTTAGTGAGATGCTGTGTTTTTCACCATTACAAGTCGGGAACTGCGATATCTAATGTGAAAGCGCATAAAACCGTCGTATTCTTCTAAAAAAACATTGTAAAGTAGCGAATAAAACGTTTTCTAACGATAGAAGTGCGAAGGTTAGGATATTTTAAGCTAGGTAGCGTCGTGAAACCACCAAAAACGATGTCATCTAACGAGATAGTGTTGTTTTATTGCGAGTACGAAACTGCGATAGGTGAAATATTGTGAAAGCACACAAAATGGCATGAACTAGCCTGATACTGCGTCTTGTGCCGTTACAAGTGCGAAACTGCTTTATTGTGATATTCTCGTTAAAGCGCGTGCAAGTATCGTGAAACCTTAAAGAACGATGTAAATTAGCGAGATACAGCGTTCTGTACTGTAATAAGTTGGTGAGAAACTGTGAGGTCAAGCAAATATTGTAATTGTGAACGAAACAGTGTAATTGAGCGTTTCTAGATACAAGTGCGAACGTTAGGTTAGGTTAAGATATGAACCGTCGTAAAACCGCATGAAACAATGTCACTTAGTGAGATGTAGTGTTTTTAACATTACAAGTCGGGAACTGCGATATCTATTGTGAAAGCGCATGAAACTGTCGTAATGTTGTAGAGAGCATTGTAAAGTAGCGAGTAAAACGTTTTCTAACGATAGAAGTGCGAAGGTTAGGATATTTTGAGCTAGGTAGCGTCGTGAAACCACCAAAAACGATGTCATCTAACGTCATCTAACGAGATAGTGTTGTTTTATTGCGAGTACGAAACTGCGATAGGTGAAATATTGTGAAAGCACACAAAATGGCATGAACTAGCCTGATACTGCGTCTTGTGCCGTTACAAGTGCGAAACTGCTTTATTGTGATATTCTCGTTAAAGCGCATGCAAGTATCGTGAAACCTTAAAGAACGATGTAAAGTAGCGAGATACAGCGTTCTGTACTGTAATAAGTTGGTGAGAAACTGTGAGGTCAAGCAAATATCGTAATTGTGAACGAAACAGTGTGATTGAGCGCAATTAGATACAAGTGCGAATGTTAGGTTAGGTTGAGATATCAACCGTCGTAAAACCGCATTAAACAATGTCACTTAGTGAGATGTAGTGTTTCTCAACATTACAAGTTGGGAACTACGATATCTAATAGGAAAGCGCATGAAACCGTCGTAATCTTGTAGAAAACATTGTAAAGTTGCGAGTAAAACGTTTTCTAACGACAGAAGTGCGAAGGTTAGGTTAGGTTAGGTTAGGTTAGTTTAAGCTAGGTAACGTCGTGAAACTACCAAAAACGACGTCATATAACGAGATAGTGTTGTTTTATTGCGAGTATTAAACTGCGATAGGTGAAATGTTGTGAAAGCACACAAAACGGCATGAACAAGCCAAATACTGCGTGTTCTACCGTTACAAGTGCGAAACTGCTATATTGTGATATTCTCGTTAAAGCGCATGCAAGTATCGTGAAACCTTAAAGAACGATGTCATTTAGCGAGATACAGCGTTCTGTACTGTAATAAGTGGGTGAGAAACTGTGAGGTCAAGCAAATATCATAATTGTGAACGAAACAGTGTAATTGAGCGTATACAAGTGCGTATTGAGCGTATATACAATTGAGCGTATATACATATAATAATTGAGCGTATATACAAGTGCGAATGTTAGGTTAGGTTGAGATATCAACCGTCGTAAAACCGCATTAAACAATGTCACTTAGTGAGATGTAGTGTTTTTCAACATTACAAGTCGGGAACTACGATATCTAATGTGAAAGCGCATGAAACCGTCGTAATCTTGTAGAAAACATTGTAAAGTTGCGAGTAAAGCGTTTTCTAACGATAGAAGTGCGAAGGTTAGGTTAGGTTAGGTTAGTTTGAGCATAGTAGCGTCGTGAAACTACCAAACACGACGTCATCTAACGAGATAGTGTTGTTTTATTGCGAGTAATAAACTGCGATAGGTGAAATGTGAAAGCACACAAAATGGCATGAACAAGCCAAATACTGCGTGTTCTACCATTACAAGTGCGAAACTGCTATATTGTGATATTCTCATTAAAGCGCATGCAAGCATCGTGAAACCTTAAAGAACAATGTCATTTAGCGAGATACAGCGTTCTGTACTGCAATAAGTTGGTGAAAAACTGTGAGGTTATGCAAATATCGTATTTGTGAACGAAACAGTGTAATAGAGCGTTTTTAGATACAAGTGCGAATGTTAGGTTAGGTTAAGATATGTACCGTCGTAAAACCGCATTAAACAATGTCACTTAGTGAGATGCAGTGTTTTTCACCATTACAAGTCGGGAACTGCGATATCTAATGTGAAAGCGCTTGCAACCGTCGTTAGGTTAGGTTAGGTTAGGTTAGGTTAGGTTAGGTAAGGATAATTTGGTTAGGTTAAGTAAGGTTAGCTTAGGTTAGGTTAGGTTGGGTTGGGTGTTGTTGGGTTGGGTTGAGTTGGGTTGGGTTAGGTTGGGTTAGGTTAGGTTACGTTAGGTTAGGTTAGGTTAGGTTACGTTAGGTTATGTTAGGTTAGGTTAGGTTACGTTAGGTTAGGTTAGGTCAGGTAAGGTTAGGTTACGTTAGAATAGGTTAGGTTAGGTTAGGTTACGTTAGGTTAGGTTAGGTTAGGTTAGGTTTGGTTAGGTTAGGTTAGGTTAGCTTAGGTTAGGTTAGGTTGGGTTGGGTTTGGTTAGGTTGGGTTAGGTTAGGTTAGGTTAGGTTAGGTTAGTTTAGGTTAGGTTAGGTTATGTTAGGTTGGGTTGGGTTAGGTTAGGTTAGGTTAGGTTAGGTAAGGTTAGGTTAGGTTAGGTTAGGTTACGTTAGGTTAAGGTATGAACCGTCGTAAAACCGCATTAAACAATGTCACTTAGTGAGATGCAGTGTTTTTCACCTTTACAAGTTGGGAACTGCGATATCTGATGTGAAAGCGCTTGAAACCGTCGTAATGTCTGTAGAAAGCAATGTAAAGTAGTGAGTAGAACATTTTCTAACGATAGAAGTCCGAAGGTTATGTTAGGTTGAGGTATGTTAGTTTAAGCTAGGTAGCGTCATGAAACCACCAAAAACGACGTCATCTAACGAGATAGTGTTGTTTTATTGCGAGTACGAAACTGCGATAGGTGAAATGTTGTGAAAGCACACAAAACGTCATGAACAAGCTAAATACTGCGTGTTGTACCGTTACAAGTGCGAAACTGCTATGTTGTGATATTCTCGTTAAAGCGCATGCAAGCATCGTGAAACCTTAAAGAATGATGTCATTTAGCGAGAGACAGCGTTCTGTACTGTAATAAGTTGGTGAAAAACTGTGAGGTCATGCAAATATCGTAATTGTGAACGAAACAGTGTAATAGAGCGTTTTGAGATACAAGCGCGAATGTTAGGTTAGGTTAAGATATGAACCGTCGTAAAACCGCATTGAACAATGTCACTTTGTGAGATGCAGGTTTTTTCACCATTACAAGTCGGAAACTGCGATATCTAATGTGAAAGTGCATGAAACCGTCGTAATGTTGTAGAGAGCATTGTAAAGTAGCGAGTAAAACGTTTTCTAACGATAGAAGTGCGAAGGTTATGTTAGGTTGAATTATGTTAGTTTAAGCTAGGTAGCGTCGTGAAACCACCAAAAAAGACATCATCTAACGAGATATAATTGTTTTATTTCATGTACGAAACTGCAATAGGTGAAATGTTGTGAAAGCACACAAAACGGCATGAACAAGCCAGATACTGCGTGTTGTACCGTTACAAGTGCGAAACTCCTATAATGTGATAATCTCGTTAAAGTGCATGCAAGCATTGTGAAACCTTAAAGAACGAAGTCATTTAGCAAAAAACAGCGTTCTGTACTGCAATAAGTTGGTGAAAAACTGTGAGGTCATGCAAATATCGTAATTGTGAACGAAACAGTGTAATAGTGCGTTTTGAGATACAAGTGCGAATGTTAGGTTAGGTTAAGATATGAACCGTCGTAAAACCGCATTAAACACTGTCACTTTGTGAGATGCAGTGTTTTTCACCATTACAAGTCGGGAACTGCGATATCTAATGTGAAAGCACATGAAACCGTCGTTAGGTTAGGTTAGGTTAGGTTAGGTTAGGTTAGGTTTGGTTAGGTTAGGTTAGGTTAGATTAGGTTAGGTTGGGTTGAGTTGGGTTAGGTTAGGTTAGGTTAGGTTAGGTTGGGTTAGGTTAGGTTAGGTTAGGTTACGTTAGGTTAGGTTAGGTTAGGTTACGTTAGGTTAGGTTACGTTAGGTTAGGTAAGAATAATTTGGTTAGTTAGGTAAGGTTAGGTTAGGTTAGGTTAGGTTGGGTTGGGTGTTGTTGGGTTGGGTTTGGTTGGGTTAGGTTGGGTTAGGTTAGGTTAGGTTACGTTAGGTTAGGTTAGGTTTAGTTACGTTAGGTTAGGTTAGCTTAGGTTAGGTTAGGTTGGGTTGGGTTGGGTTAGGTTGGGTTAGGTTAGGTTAGGTTAGGTTGGGTTAGGTTAGTTTAGGTTAGGTTAGGTTAGGTTGGGTTGGGTTGGGTTAGGTTAGGTTAGGTTAGGTAAGGTTAGGTTAGGTTAGGTTTGGTTACGTTAGGTTAGGTTAGCTTAGGTTAGGTTAGGTTGGGTTGGGTTGGGTTAGGTTGGGTTAGGTTAGGTTAGGTTAGGTTAGGTTGGGTTAGGTTAGTTTATGTTAGGTTAGGTTAGGTTGGGTTGGGTTGGGTTAAGTTAGGTTGGGTTAGGTTGGGTTAGGTTAGGTTAGGTTAGGTTGGGTTAGGTTAGTTTAGGTTAGGTTAGGTTAGGTTGGGTTGGGTTGGGTTAGGTTAGGTTAGGTTAGGTAAGGTTAGGTTAGGTTAGGTTAGGTTAGGTTTCGTTAGGTTAAGTTATGAACTGTCGTAAAACCGCATTAAACAATGTCACTTAGTGAGATGCAGTGTTTTTCACCTTTACAAGTGGGGAACTGCGATATCTATTGTGAAAGCGCTTGAAACCGTCGTAATGTTGTAGAAAGCAATGTAAAGTAGCGAGTAAAACGTTTTCTAACGATAGAAGTGCGAAGGTTATGTTAGGTTGAGTTATGTTAGTTTAAGCTAGGTAGCGTCGTGAAACCACCAAAAATGACGTCATCTAACGATAGTGTTGTTTTGTTGCGAGTACGAAACTGCGATAGGTGAAATGTTGTGAAAGCACACAAAACGGCATGAACAAGCCAAATACTGCGTGTTGTACCGTTACAAGTGCGAAACTGCTATGTTATGATATTCTCGTTAAAGCGCATGCAAGCATCGTGAAACCTTAAAGAACGATGTCATTTAGCGAGATACAGCGTTCTGTACTGCAATAAGTTGGTGAAAAACTGTGAGGTCATGCAACTATCGTAATTGTGAACGAAACAGTGTAATAGTGCGTTTTGAGATACAAGTGCGAATGTTAGGTTAGGCTAAGATATGAACCGTCGTAAAACCGCATTAAACAATGTCACTTTGTGAGATGCAGTGTTTTTCACCATTACAAGTCGGGAACTGCGATATCTAATGTGAAAGCGCATGAAACCGTCGTTAGGTTAGGTTAGGTTAGGTTAGGTTAGGTTAGGTTGAGTTGGGTTAGGTTAGGTTAGGTTAGGTTAGGTTGGGTTAGGTTAGGTTAGGTTAGGTTACGTTAGGTTAGGTTAAGTTACGTTAGGTTAGGTTAGGTTAGGTTACGTTAGGTTAGGTAAGGATAATTTGGTTAGGTTAGGTAAGGTTAGGTTAGGTTAGGTTAGGTTGGGTTGGGTGTTGTTGGGTTGGGTTAAGTTGGGTTAGGTTGGGTTAGGTTGGGTTAGGTTGGGTTAGGTTAGGTTAGGTTACGTTAGGTTAGGTTAGGTTAGGTTACGTTAGGTTATGTTAGGTTAGGTTAGGTTACGTTAGGTTAGGTTAGGTCAGGTAAGGTTAGGTTAGGTTAGGTTAGGTTAGGTTAGGTTATGTTAGGTTAGGTTAGGTTACGTTAGGTTAGGTTAGGTCAGGTAAGGTTAGGTTACGTTAGAATAGGTTAGGTTAGGTTAGGTTACGTTAGGTTAGGTTAGGTTAGGTTTGGTTAGGTTAGGTCAGGTTGGGTTGGGTTAGGTTAGGTTGGGTTAGGTTAGGTTAGGTTAGGTTAGGTTGGGTTAGGTTAGTTTAGGTTAGGTTAGGTTATGTTAGGTTGGGGTGGGTTGGGTTAGGTTAGGTTAGGTTAGGTTAGGTAAGGTTAGGTTAGGTTAGGTTACGTTAGGTTAAGGTATGAACCGTCGTAAAACCTCATTAAACAATGTCACTTAGTGAGATGCAGTGTTTTTCACCTTTACAAGATGGGAACTGCGATATCTAATGTGAAAGCGCTTGAAACGGTCGTAATGTTGTAGAAAGCAATGTAATGTAGCGAGTAAAACGTTTTCTAACGATAGAAGTGCGAAGGTTATGTTAGGTTGAGTTATGTTAGTTTAAGCTAGGTAGCGTCGTGAAACCACCAAAAACGACGTCATCTAACGGGATAGTGTTGTTTTATTGCGAGTACGAAACTGCGATAGGTGAAATGTTGTGAAAGCACACAAAACGGCATGAACAAGCCAAATACTGCGTGTTGTACCGTTACAAGTGCGAAACTGCTTTATTGTGATATTCTCGTTAAAGCGCATGCAAGTATCGTGAAACCTTAAAGAACAATGTCATTTAGCGAGATACAGCGTTCTGTACTGCAATAAGTTGGTGAAAAACTGTGAGGTTATGCAAATATCGTATTTGTGAACGAAACAGTGTAATAGAGCGTTTTTAGATACAAGTGCGAATGTTAGGTTAGGTTAAGATATGTACCGTCGTAAAACCGCATTAAACAATGTCACTTAGTGAGATGCAGTGTTTTTCACCATTACAAGTCGGGAACTGCGATATCTAATGTGAAAGCGCTTGCAACCGTCGTTAGGTTAGGTTAGGTTAGGTTAGGTTAGGTTAGGTTAGGTTAGGTAAGGATAATTTGGTTAGGTTAAGTAAGGTTAGCTTAGGTTAGGTTAGGTTGGGTTGGGTGTTGTTGGGTTGGGTTGAGTTGGGTTGGGTTAGGTTGGGTTAGGTTAGGTTACGTTAGGTTAGGTTAGGATAGGTTACGTTAGGTTATGTTAGGTTAGGTTAGGTTACGTTAGGTTAGGTTAGGTCAGGTAAGGTTAGGTTACGTTAGAATAGGTTAGGTTAGGTTAGGTTACGTTAGGTTAGGTTAGGTTAGGTTAGGTTTGGTTAGGTTAGGTTAGGTTAGCTTAGGTTAGGTTAGGTTGGGTTGGGTTTGGTTAGGTTGGGTTAGGTTAGGTTAGGTTAGGTTAGTTTAGGTTAGGTTAGGTTATGTTAGGTTGGGTTGGGTTAGGTTAGGTTAGGTTAGGTTAGGTAAGGTTAGGTTAGGTTAGGTTAGGTTACGTTAGGTTAAGGTATGAACCGTCGTAAAACCGCATTAAACAATGTCACTTAGTGAGATGCAGTGTTTTTCACCTTTACAAGTTGGGAACTGCGATATCTGATGTGAAAGCGCTTGAAACCGTCGTAATGTCTGTAGAAAGCAATGTAAAGTAGTGAGTAAAACGTTTTCTAACGATAGAAGTCCGAAGGTTATGTTAGGTTGAGGTATGTTAGTTTAAGCTAGGTAGCGTCATGAAACCACCAAAAACGACGTCATCTAACGAGATAGTGTTGTTTTATTGCGAGTACGAAACTGCGATAGGTGAAATGTTGTGAAAGCACACAAAACGTCATGAACAAGCTAAATACTGCGTGTTGTACCGTTACAAGTGCGAAACTGCTATGTTGTGATATTCTCGTTAAAGCGCATGCAAGCATCGTGAAACCTTAAAGAATGATGTCATTTAGCGAGAGACAGCGTTCTGTACTGTAATAAGTTGGTGAAAAACTGTGAGGTCATGCAAATATCGTAATTGTGAACGAAACAGTGTAATAGAGCGTTTTGAGATACAAGCGCGAATGTTAGGTTAGGTTAAGATATGAACCGTCGTAAAACCGCATTGAACAATGTCACTTTGTGAGATGCAGGTTTTTTCACCATTACAAGTCGGGAACTGCGATATCTAATGTGAAAGTGCATGAAACCGTCGTAATGTTGTAGAGAGCATTGTAAAGTAGCGAGTAAAACGTTTTCTAGCGATAGAAGTGCGAAGGTTATGTTAGGTTGAATTATGTTAGTTTAAGCTAGGTAGCGTCGTGAAACCACCAAAAAAGACATCATCTAACGAGATATAATTGTTTTATTTCATGTACGAAACTGCAATAGGTGAAATGTTGTGAAAGCACACAAAACGGCATGAACAAGCCAGATACTGCGTGTTGTACCGTTACAAGTGCGAAACTGCTATAATGTGATAATCTCGTTAAAGTGCATGCAAGCATTGTGAAACCTTAAAGAACGAAGTCATTTAGCAAAAAACAGCGTTCTGTACTGCAATAAGTTGGTGAAAAACTGTGAGGTCATGCAAATATCGTAATTGTGAACGAAACAGTGTAATAGTGCGTTTTGAGATACAAGTGCGAATGTTAGGTTAGGTTAAGATATGAACCGTCGTAAAACCGCATTAAACACTGTCACTTTGTGAGATGCAGTGTTTTTCACCATTACAAGTCGGGAACTGCGATATCTAATGTGAAAGCACATGAAACCGTCGTTAGGTTAGGTTAGGTTAGGTTAGGTTAGGTTAGGTTTGGTTAGGTTAGGTTAGGTTAGATTAGGTTAGGTTGGGTTGAGTTGGGTTAGGTTAGGTTAGGTTAGGTTAGGTTGGGTTAGGTTAGGTTAGGTTAGGTTACGTTAGGTTAGGTTAGGTTAGGTTACGTTAGGTTAGGTTACGTTAGGTTAGGTAAGAATAATTTGGTTAGTTAGGTAAGGTTAGGTTAGGTTAGGTTAGGTTGGGTTGGGTGTTGTTGGGTTGGGTTTGGTTGGGTTAGGTTGGGTTAGGTTAGGTTAGGTTACGTTAGGTTAGGTTAGGTTTAGTTACGTTAGGTTAGGTTAGCTTAGGTTAGGTTAGGTTGGGTTGGGTTGGGTTAGGTTGGGTTAGGTTAGGTAAGGTTAGGTTGGGTTAGGTTAGTTTAGGTTAGGTTAGGTTAGGTTGGGTTGGGTTGGGTTAGGTTAGGTTAGGTTAGGTAAGGTTAGGTTAGGTTAGGTTTGGTTACGTTAGGTTAGGTTAGCTTAGGTTAGGTTAGGTTGGGTTGGGTTGGGTTAGGTTGGGTTAGGTTAGGTTAGGTTAGGTTAGGTTGGGTTAGGTTAGTTTAGGTTAGGTTAGGTTAGGTTGGGTTGGGTTGGGTTAAGTTAGGTTGGGTTAGGTTGGGTTAGGTTAGGTTAGGTTAGGTTGGGTTAGGTTAGTTTAGGTTAGGTTAGGTTAGGTTGGGTTGGGTTGGGTTAGGTTAGGTTAGGTTAGGTAAGGTTAGGTTAGGTTAGGTTAGGTTAGGTTTCGTTAGGTTAAGTTATGAACTGTCGTAAAACCGCATTAAACAATGTCACTTAGTGAGATGCAGTGTTTTTCACCTTTACAAGTGGGGAACTGCGATATCTATTGTGAAAGCGCTTGAAACCGTCGTAATGTTGTAGAAAGCAATGTAAAGTAGCGAGTAAAACGTTTTCTAACGATAGAAGTGCGAAGGTTATGTTAGGTTGAGTTATGTTAGTTTAAGCTAGGTAGCGTCGTGAAACCACCAAAAATGACGTCATCTAACGATAGTGTTGTTTTGTTGCGAGTACGAAACTGCGATAGGTGAAATGTTGTGAAAGCACACAAAACGGCATGAACAAGCCAAATACTGCGTGTTGTACCGTTACAAGTGCGAAACTGCTATGTTATGATATTCTCGTTAAAGCGCATGCAAGCATCGTGAAACCTTAAAGAACGATGTCATTTAGCGAGATACAGCGTTCTGTACTGCAATAAGTTGGTGAAAAACTGTGAGGTCATGCAACTATCGTAATTGTGAACGAAACAGTGTAATAGTGCGTTTTGAGATACAAGTGCGAATGTTAGGTTAGGCTAAGATATGAACCGTCGTAAAACCGCATTAAACAATGTCACTTTGTGAGATGCAGTGTTTTTCACCATTACAAGTCGGGAACTGCGATATCTAATGTGAAAGCGCATGAAACCGTCGTTAGGTTAGGTTAGGTTAGGTTAGGTTAGGTTAGGTTAGGTTGAGTTGGGTTAGGTTAGGTTAGGTTAGGTTAGGTTGGGTTAGGTTAGGTTAGGTTAGGTTACGTTAGGTTAGGTTAAGTTACGTTAGGTTAGGTTAGGTTAGGTTACGTTAGGTTAGGTTAGGTTAGGTAGGGATAATTTGGTTAGGTTAGGTAAGGTTAGGTTAGGTTAGGTTAGGTTGGGTTGGGTGTTGTTGGGTTGGGTTAAGTTGGGTTAGGTTGGGTTAGGTTGGGTTAGGTTGGGTTAGGTTAGGTTAGGTTACGTTAGGTTAGGTTAGGTTAGGTTACGTTAGGTTATGTTAGGTTAGGTTAGGTTACGTTAGGTTAGGTCAGGTAAGGTTAGGTTAGGTTAGGTTAGGTTAGGTTAGGTTATGTTAGGTTAGGTTAGGTTACGTTAGGTTAGGTTAGGTCAGGTAAGGTTAGGTTACGTTAGAATAGGTTAGGTTA
This sequence comes from Rhipicephalus microplus, assembly GCF_043290135.1. Classification (NCBI taxonomy): domain Eukaryota; kingdom Metazoa; phylum Arthropoda; class Arachnida; order Ixodida; family Ixodidae; genus Rhipicephalus; species Rhipicephalus microplus. The sequence continues at coordinate 4,368,551 of NC_134701.1, forward strand.
GGTTAGGTTACGTTAGGTTAGGTTAGGTTAGGTTTGGTTAGGTTAGGTCAGGTTGGGTTGGGTTAGGTTAGGTTGGGTTAGGTTAGGTTAGGTTAGGTTAGGTTGGGTCAGGTTAGTTTAGGTTAGGTTAGGTTATGTTAGGTTGGGTTGGGTTGGGTTAGGTTAGGTTAGGTTAGGTTAGGTAAGGTTAGGTTAGGTTAGGTTACGTTAGGTTAAGGTATGAACCGTCGTAAAACCTCATTAAACAATGTCACTTAGTGAGATGCAGTGTTTTTCACCTTTACAAGATGGGAACTGCGATATCTAATGTGAAAGCGCTTGAAACGGTCGTAATGTTGTAGAAAGCAATGTAATGTAGCGAGTAAAACGTTTTCTAACGATAGAAGTGCGAAGGTTATGTTAGGTTGAGTTATGTTAGTTTAAGCTAGGTAGCGTCGTGAAACCACCAAAAACGACGTCATCTAACGGGATAGTGTTGTTTTATTGCGAGTACGAAACTGCGATAGGTGAAATGTTGTGAAAGCACACAAAACGGCATGAACAAGCCAAATACTGCGTGTTGTACCGTTACAAGTGCGAAACTGCTTTATTGTGATATTCTCGTTAAAGCGCATGCAAGTATCGTGAAACCTTAAAGAACGATGTAAATTAGCGAGATACAGCATTCTGTACTGTAATAAGTTGGTGAGAAACTGTGAGGTCAAGCAAATATCGTAATTGTGAACGAAACAGTGTAATTGAGCGTAATTAGCTACAAGTGCGAATGTTAGGTTAGGTTGAGATATCAACCGTCGTAAAACCGCATTAAACAATGTCACTTAGTGAGATGTAGTGTTTTTCAACATTACAAGTCGGGAACTACAATATCTAATGTGAAAGCGCATGAAACCGTCGTAATCTTGTAGAAAACATTGTAAAGTTGCGAGTAAAACGTTTTCTAACGATAGAAGTGCGAAGGTTAGGTTAGGTTAGGTTAGTTTAAGCTAGGTAGCGTCGTGAAACTACCAAGAACGACGTCATCTAACGAGATAGCGTTGTTTTATTGCGAGTATTAAACTGCGATAGGTGAAATGTTGTGAAATCACACAAAATGGCATGAACAAGCCAAATACTGCGTGTTCTATCGTTACAAGTGCGAAACTGCTAAATTGTGATATTCTCGTTAAAGCGCATGCAAGCATCGTGAAACCTTAAAGAACAATGTCATTTAGCGAGATACAGCGTTCTGTACTGCAATAAGTTGGTGAAAAACTGTGAGGATATGCAAATATCGTAATTGTGAACGAAACAGTGTAATAGAGCGTTTTGAGATACAAGCGCGAATGTTGGGTTAGGTTAAGATATGAACCGTCGTAAAACCGCATTAAACAATATCACTTTGTGAGATGCAGTGTTTTTCACCATTACAAGTCGGGAACTGCGATATCTGATGTGAAAGCGCATGAAACCATCGAAATGTTGTAGAGAGCATTGTAAAGTAGCGAGTAAAACGTTTTCTAACGATAGAAGTGCGAAGGTTATGTTAGGTTGAATTATGTTAGTTTAAGCTAGGTAGCGTCGTGAAACCACGAAAAAGGACGTCATCTAACGAGATATAATTGTATTATTTCATGTACGAAACTGCAATAGGTGAAATGTGAAAGCACACAAAACGGCATGAACAAGCCAGATACTGCGTGTTGTACCGTTACAAGTACGAAACTGCTATGTTGTGATATTCTCGTTAAAGCGCATGCAAGCATCGTGAAACCTTAAAGAATGATGTCATTTAGCGATATACAGCGTTCTGTACTGTATTAAGCTGGAGAAAAACTGTGAGGTCATGCAAATATCTTCAATGTGAACGAAACAGTGTAATAGAGCGTTTTTAGATACAAGTGCGAACGTTAGGTTAGGTTAAGATATGAACCGTCGTAAAACCGCATGAAACAATGTCACTAAGTGAGATGCAGTGTTTTTCACCATTACAAGTCGGGAACTGCGATATCTATTGTGAAAGCGCATGAAACTGTCGTAATGTTGTAGAGAGCATTGTAAAGTAGCGAGTAAAACGTTTTCTAACGATAGAAGTGCGAAGGTTATATTAGGTTGAGTTATGTTAGTTTAAGCTATGTAGCGTCATGAGACCACCAAAAAGGACGTCATCTAACGAGATAGTGTTGTTTTATTGCATGTACGAAACTGCAATAGGTGAAATGTTGTGAAAGTACACAAAACGGCATGAACAAGCCAGATACTGCGTGTTACCGTTACAAGTGCGAAACTGCTATAATGTGATATTCTCGTTAAAGCGCATGCAAGCATCGTGAAACCTTAAAGAACGATGTCATTTAGCGAGATACAGCGTTCTGTACTGCAATAAGTTGGTGAAAAACTGTGAGGTTATGCAAATATCGTAATTGTGAACGAAACAGTGTAATAGAGCGTTTTTCAATACAAGTGCGAATGTTAGGTTAGGGTAAGATATGAACCGTCGTAAAACCGCATTAAACAATGTCACTTAGTGAGATGCAGTGTTTTTCACCATTACAAGTCGGGAACTGCGATATCTAATGTGAAAGCGCTTGCAAACGTCGTTAGGTTAGGTTAGGTTAGGTTAGGTTAGGTTAGGTTAGGTTAGGTTAGGTTGGGTTAGGTAAGGTAAGGTTAGGTTGGGTTAGGTTAGGTTAGGTTAAGATATGAACCGCGCTAAAACCGCATTAAACAATGTCACTTAGTGAGATGCTGTGTTTTTCACCATTACAAGTCGGGAACTGCGATATCTAATGTGAAAGCGCATGAAACCGTCGTAATCTTGTAAAAAACATTGTAAAGTAGCGAATAAAACGTTTTCTAACGATAGAAGTGCGAAGGTTAGGATATTTTGAGCTAGGTAGCGTCGTGAAACCACCAAAAACGATGTCATCTAACGAGATAGTGTTGTTTTATTGCGAGTACGAAACTGCGATAGGTGAAATATTGTGAAAGCACACAAAAAGGCATGAACTAGCCTGATACTGCGTCTTGTGCCGTTACAAGTGCGAAACTGCTTTATTGTGATATTCTCGTTAAAGCGCATGCAAGTATTGTGAAACCCTAAAGAACGATGTAAATTAGCGAGATACAGCGTTCTGTACTGTAATAAGTTGGTGAGAAACTGTGAGGTCAAGCAAATATCGTAATTGTGAACGAAACAGTGTAATTGAGCGTTTTTAGATACAAGTGCGAACGTTAGGTTTGGTTAAGATATGAACCGTCGTAAAACCGCATGAAACAATGTCACTTAGTGAGATGTAGTGTTTTTAACATTACAAGTCGGGAACTGCGATATCTATTGTGAAAGCGCATGAAACTGTCGTAATGTTGTAGAGAGCATTGTAAAGTAGCGAGTAAAACGTTTTCTAACGATAGAAATGCGAAGGTTATATTAGGTTGAGTTATGTTAGTTTAAGCTATGTAGCGTCATGAGACCACCAAAAAGGACGTCATCTAACGAGATAGTGTTGTTTTATTGCATATACGAAACTGAAATAGGTGAAATGTTGTGAAAGTACACAAAACGGCATGAACAAGCCAGATACTGCGTGTTGTACCGTTACAAGTGCGAAACTGCTATAATGTGATATTCTCATTAAAGCGCAGGCAAGCATCGTGAAACCTTAAAGAACGATGTCATTTAGCGAGATACAGCGTTCTGTACTGCAATAAGTTGGTGAAAAACTGTGAGGTTATGCAAATATCGTAATTGTGAACGAAACAGTGTAATAGAGCGTTTTTATATACAAATGCGAATGTTAGGTTAAGTTAAGATATGAACCGTCGTGAAACCGCATTAAACAATGTCACTTATTGAGATGCAGTGTTTTTCACCATTAAAAGTCGGGAACTGCGATATCTAATTTGAAAGCGCTTGCAAACGTCGTTAGGTTAGGTTAGGTTACGTTAGGTTAGGTTACGTTAGGTTAGGTTACGTTAGGTTAGGTTAGGTTAGGTTTGGTTAGGTTAGGTTAGGTTAGGTTAGGTTAGGTTATGTTAGGTAAGGTTTGGTTAGGTTAGGTTAGGTTAGGTTGGGTTAGGTAAGGTTAGGTTAGGTTGGGTTAGGTTAGGTTAGGTTAGGTTAAGATATGAACCGCGCTAAAACCGCATTAAACAATGTCACTTAGTGAGAAGCTGTGTTTTTCACCATTACAAGTCGGGAACTGCGATATCTAATGTGAAAGCGCATGAAACCGTCGTAATCTTGTAGAAAAAATTGTAAAGTAGCGAATAAAACGTTTTCTAACGATAGAAATGCGAAGGTTAGGATATTTTGAGCTAGGTAGCGTCGTGAATCCACCAAAAACGATGTCATCTAACGAGATAGTGTTGTTTTATTGCGAGTACGAAACTGCGATAGGTGAAATATTGTGAAAGCACACAAAATGGCATGAACTAGCCCGATACTGCGTCTTGTGCCGTTACAAGTGCGAAACTGCTTTATTGTGATATTCTCGTTAAAGCGCATGCAAGTATCGTGAAACCTTAAAGAACGATGTAAATTAGCGAGATACAGCGTTCTGTAGTGTAATAAGTTGGTGAGAAACTGTGAGGTCAAGCAAATATTGTAATTGTGAACGAAACAGTGTAATTGAGCGTAATTAGATACAAGTGCGAATGTTAGGTTAGGTTGAGATATCAACCGTCGTAAAACCGCATTAAACAATGTCACTTAGTGAGATGTAGTGTTTTTCAACATTACAAGTCGGGAACTACGATATCTAATGTGAAAGCGCATGAAACAGTCGTAATCTTGTAGAAAACAATGTAAAGTTGCGAGTAAAACGTTTTCTAACGATAGAAGTGCGAAGGTTAGGTTAGGTTAGGTTAGTTTAAGCTAGGTAGCGTCGTGAAACTACCAAGAACGACGTCATCTAACGAGATAGCGTTGTTTTATTGCGAGTATTAAACTGCGATAGGTGAAATGTTGTGAAATCACACAAAATTTCATGAACAAGCCAAATACTGCGTGTTCTATCGTTACAAGTGCGAAACTGCTAAATTGTGATATTCTCGTTAAAGCGCATGCAAGCATCGTGAAACCTTAAAGAACAATGTCATTTAGCGAGATACAGCGTTCTTTACTGCAATAAGTTGGTGAAAAACTGTGAGGATATGCAAATATCGTAATTGTGAACGAAACAGTGTAATAGAGCGTTTTTAGATACAAGTGCGAATGTTAGGTTAGGTTAAGATATGAACCGTCGTAAAACCGCATTAAACAATGTCACTTAGTGAGATGCAGTGTTTTTCACCATTACAAGTCGGGAACTGCGATATCTAATGTGAAAGCGCTTGCAACCGTCGTTAGGTTAGGTTAGGTTAGGTTGAGTTGGGTTAGGTTAGGTTAGGTTAGGTTAGGTTGGGTTAGGTTAGGTTAGGTTAGGTTAGGTTACGTTAGGTTAGGTTAGGTTACGTTAGGTTAGGTTAGGTTAGGTTACGTTAGGTTAGGTAAGGATAATTTGGTTAGGTTAGGTAAGGTTAGGTTAGGTTAGGTTAGGTTGGTTCGGGTGTTGTTGGGTTGGGTTGGGTTGGGTTAGGTTGGGTTAGGTTAGGTTAGGTTACGTTAGGTTCGGTTAGGTTAGGTTACGTTAGGGGATGTTAGCTTAGGTTAGGTTAGGTTGGGTTGGGTTGGGTTAGGTTGGGTTAGGTTAGGTTAGGTTAGGTTAGGTTGGGTTAGGTTAGTTTAGGTTAGGTTAGGTTAGGTTGGGTTGGGTTGGGTTAGGTTAGGTTAGGTTGGGTTGGGTTGGGTTAGGTTAGGTTAGGTTAGGTTAGGTAAGGTTAGGTTAGGTTAGGTTAGGTTTCGTTAGGTTAAGTTATGAACTGTCGTAAAACCGCATTAAACAATGTCACTTAGTGAGATGCAGTGTTTTTCACCTTTACAAGTTGGGAACTGCGATATCTAATGTGAAAGCGCTTGAAACCGTCGTAATGTTGTAGAAAGCAATGTAAAGTAGCGAGTAAAACGTTTTCTAACGATAGAAGTGCAAAGGTTATGTTAGGTTGAGTTATGTTACGTTAAGCTAGGTAGCGTCGTGAAACCACCAAAAACGACGTCATCTAACGAGATAGTGTTGTTTTGTTGCGAGTACAAAACTGCGATAGGTGAAATGTTGTGAAAGCACACAAAACGGCAAGAACAAGCCAAATACTGCGTGTTGTACCGTTACAAGTGCGAAACTGCTATGTTGTGATATTCTCGTTAAAGCGCATGCAAGCATCGTGAAACCTTAAAGAACGATGTCATTTAGCGAGATACAGCGTTCTGTACTGCAATAAGTTGGTGAAAAACTGTGAGGTCATGCAAATGTAATTGTGAACGAAACAGTGTAATAGTGCGTTTTGAGATACAAGTGCGAATGTTAGATTAGGTTAAGATATGAACCGTCGTAAAACCGCATTAAACACTGTCACTTCGTGAGATGCAGTGTTTTTCACCATTACAAGTCGGGAACTGCGATATCTAATGTGAAAGCGCATGAAACCGTCGTTAGGTTAGGTTAGGTTAGGTTTGGTTAGGTTAGGTTAGGTTAGATTAGGTTAGGTTGGGTTGAGTTGGGTTAGGTTAGGTTAGGTTAAATTAGGTTGCGTTAGGTTAGGTTAGGTTGGGTTAGGTTATATTAGGTAAGAATAATTTGATTAGGTTAGGTAAGGTTAGGTTAGGTTAGGTTAGGTTGGGTTGGGTGTTGTTGGGTTGGGTTGGGTTAGGTTGGGTTAGGTTAGGTTAGGTTACGTTAGGTTAGGTTAGGTTAGGTTACGTTAGGGGATGTTAGGTTAGGTTAGGTTATGTTAGGTTAGGTTAGGTCAGGTAAGGTTAGGTTACGTTAGAATAGGTTAGGTTAGGTTACGTTAGGTTAGGTTAGGTTAGGTTTGGTTACGTTAGGTTAGGTTAGCTTAGGTTAGGTTAAGTTGGGTTGGGTTGGGTTAGGTTGGGTTAGGTTAGGTTAGGTTAGGTTAGGTTGGGTTAGGTTAGTTTAGGTTAGGTTAGGTTAGGTTGGGTTGGGTTAGGTTAGGCTAGGTTAAGATATGAACCGCGCTAAAACCGCATTAAACAATGTCACTTAGTGAGATGCTGTGTTTTTCACCATTACAAGTCGGGAACTGCGATATCTAATGTGAAAGCGCTTGAAACCGTCGTAATGTTGTAGAAAGCAATGTAAAGTAGCGAGTAAAACGTTTTCTAACGATAGAAATGCGAAGGTTATATTAGGTTGAGTTATGTTAGTTTAAGCTATGTAGCGTCATGAGACCACCAAAAAGGACGTCATCTAACGAGATAGTGTTGTTTTATTGCATATACGAAACTGCAATAGGTGAAATGTTGTGAAAGTACACAAAACGGCATGAACAAGCCAGATACTGCGTGTTGTACCGTTACAAGTGCGAAACTGCTATAATGTGATATTCTCATTAAAGCGCATGCAAGCATCGTGAAACCTTAAAAAACGATGTCATTTAGCGAGATACAGCGTTCTGTACTGCAATAAGTTGGTGAAAAACTGTGAGGTTATGCAAATATCGTAATTGTGAACGAAACAGTGTAATAGAGCAATACTTTTTTGCAGACTAGTTGGTTCATACTTGAAAAATTGAATTGCTGCACAAACTTGAAGAAAAAAAACAAGAGAGACAGGAAAGAGTGCAGACTACCAACTGTTTATTGTCGTTTTTTGAAGCCAATATATACATGCTACGCTGCGCTTCCACGATGCGCACAAAACCAAAGACGCCGCAAACAAAGCCGACCAAATCAAATCAAAATTGACTGCCACCACAATGACAAACGTGAAAAATGGCAAAATACAAAAGTGATACCCACCACGATCTAAACTGCTTACTCCCAAGGTGTGCGCTCATCTTTTATCTTTTATTATTCATTGCACCAAGCATCAACTAAAGCATGAAAAAATAAAAACATGTTCTAGAGATTTTCGTTTTAAAACCCTAAAAATAGCGCTTAGCACCAAATAAAACAATAAATTAACATTTTCATATTCACTCCAAGCAGCCCCAAATGAGAAACCAGAAGAAGCAGTACGCCGAGAGAGTCAAAAACTATACTACCATAAAATCTAACACAACATTTCGTAGCGTCACATGGGAAAGAAAACAAGAACACTAATAAACAACACAAAGAAAGATGAATAGAAGAGAACACAATGCAAGGCGTTAGCCACAACATTACACATGACCTTGCAGGAAGACCATTTCCCTGTCCGAAAGTGAAATGGAAGGCATGCTTATGCACTTGTCATCATATTGTCTGATAAAGTACGCTTCAATTATTTCTCTTTCGGTCTTTTCACGCGCCTTAGCCATGACTGACGCACTCTCGAAACGGGGGGAGCAACCGCATGTCCTACAGTGGAAATCTAAATGACCGCCATTTTTTCCTTTTACGGCCAGACTGTGCTCACGCAAGCGTTCGTTGAGGCAACGCCCCGTCTGCCCTATGTACACCCTCCCACACGACAAAGGAATCAGATATACAACCGCAAATACACACCTAATGAACACGTTCGCATGCTTTTTTGTGCATTTTGCCTTCTTCTGTTTATTCATTAACGAGCAGATCTGACGTAACTTTGTAGGCGCAGAAAACAGTACATCAACACCGTACCTATTAGCCACCTTTTTTACATTATGCGAAACACTATGTACGTAAGGCATAACATGAATAGGCCTCTTCTGCCTTCCTTCGACAGTTGGACCCCCGCCCTTGTATTTTTTAAGAAGGCTTTCACAAGCGCTAGCTAAAAACTGTGCTGGGTAGCCAGCCGCACCCAGACGAGCTACCTGATCCTCGAAGCTTTCAGAGATCAGATGAGGGCAAGACTTGTCGAGGGCTTCCGCACAAGCTGACAACACAATGCCCCTCTTAATCAACTTCGAGTGCGCACTATCAAAAGGCAACAAGCCTTTCTTCGATCGCGGATTGTACTTGAAGCAGATGTGCTCCTTGGCAAACTTCAGCCGTAGGTCCAGAAACTGGATCTCATTATCAACCGGCATTTCGTGCGTGAACTTCAGGCCACTGGAGTGTCTGTTGAAAACCTCAAGGACACCTTTCACAACACCTTGTACCCGTTCACATGGGACCTTCCCAAGCACGATAAGGTAGTCGTCCACATACCTGAAGGTGCGAACGACATCCAAATGGGACAGATCATCCTTCAGGCGTTGGTCGAAGGCTGCCAAGAAAATGTCACTAAGAACAGGTGCGACTGCAGATCCAATTCAAATTCCAGCTTTTTGGACGTAGGTGCCTTCCTGGTGGCCGATTGCAGTGGACTCTAGGTAGAATTTTAAAAGTTCCAAAAAGTTATTCACGAAGATACCATGCTTGTTTTGGAAACTAATTTCACCGAATTCTTCGATTGCACTCCTGACAGCATCAAAAAGCGCGCCATGTGGAATTGAGTAAAAAAGCTCTTCCACATCAATTGAAAAAGCCGTGGACGCCACTGGTAAGCTTTCCTTCAAAGTAGAAACGATTTCCAAAGAACTTCGCACTAAGAAAGGGTCACCGCTGTTAAGAGAGCCAAGTACGCTTTGTAGGTACCGTGACACTACCCTTTGCCAGCTGCCCTTCTCGGACACAATGAGGCGAAGCGGGTAGTCACACTTGTGCGTCTTGCAAGTGAAAAATGACTGTAGCGTCACATTGCTTGTTTTTACCACTTCTCTGCAGAGCGCATCAAGGTTCATTTCTTTCAACATTTTTTGTATCATGGTTTTCCGTTTCTTTGGACAGAAATGCACCTCCTTGAAGTTTTTGCACACTGCATCTAGTGCCTTGTCCTCGTACATGCGTTCAGGAAGAACCACGAATCCTCCCTCTTTGTCTGAGGTTAGAACCATCAAGTTCCTTTCTTTGAGTGCCTTGACGACAAATTTTAGAGGAGGCTTTGGAACCCGCTGATCACTCACGGTTTTCACCAGGCAGTCTATTCCATCCCCGATGGCCCTCTGCTGGTCCTGCTTTTGTACACGTTGGCCAAATCGATGCACGTGGGACAACATTTCAGGACGCGTTGAACGGGGTTGGAAACTGTATTTGGGACCCTTTTTGAGGACTTGCTCCACAGTTGCAGGGATCCTTACGTCACCCAGGTAAGTGACACTACTGCCTGTTGCAGCCAGTCGTGGTTTTGAAGTAAATGTTGACCTGACGTTCTGCCACAAGAACTCCGCCAACTGATTCGCCTTCCTTTTGTGCTTTGCAAACTGTTGCTGGCCTGTATCACAACCACACTCCTCTTGGAGTACTACCTTGAGCCAGTCAAAATAGAATCGCACTTGTCTCCACGATTCAGACTTCATCAGTTTACAAACTCTCTTGGCGTGGCCCCAGGATGGCTCCAGAGCGCCGAAAAGTACTCTCACTTCAATAGGAACGAGTTTCTTCTTTAAGCAGTAGGACAGATATCGAGACATGCAGATGGACTGTGCGACAAGGTTCACGCAAGCCTTAGCAGCTTGTGGCTTCTTCAGGTAACAGAGGAAAGAGTCCGCAGAACTAGAAATATGTTGAAGCAATACTTTTTTGCAGACTAGTTGGTTCATACTTGAAAAATTGAATTGCTGCACAAACTTGAAGAAAAAAAAACAAGAGAGACAGGAAAGAGTGCAGACTACCAACTGTTTATTGTCGTTTTTTGAAGCCAATATATACATGCTACGCTGCGCTTCCACGATGCGCACAAAACCAAAGACGCCGCAAACAAAGCCGACCAAATCAAATCAAAATTGACTGCCACCACAATGACAAACGTGAAAAATGGCAAAATACAAAAGTGACACCCACCACGATCTAAACTGCTTACTCCCAAGGTGTGCGCTCATCTTTTATCTTTTATTATTCATTGCACCAAGCATCAACTAAAGCATGAAAAAATAAATTGGAGTGAATATGAAAATGTTAATTTATTGTTTTATTTGGTGCTAAGCGCTATTTTTAGGGTTTTAAAACGAAAATCTCTAGAACATGTTTTTATTTTTTTATGCTTTAGTTGATGCTTGGTGCAATGAATAATAAAAGATAAAAGATGAGCGCACACCTTGGGAGTAAGCAGTTTAGATCGTGGTGGGTATCACTTTTGTATTTTGCCATTTTTCACGTTTGTCATTGTGGTGGCAGTCAATTTTGATTTGATTTGGTCGGCTTTGTTTGCGGCGTCTTTGGTTTTGTGCGCATCGTGGAAGCGCAGCGTAGCATGTATATATTGGCTTCAAAAAACGACAATAAACAGTTGGTAGTCTGCACTCTTTCCTGTCTCTCTTGTTTTTTTTTCTTCAAGTTTGTGCAGCAATTCAATTTTTCAAGTATGAACCAACTAGTCTGCAAAAAAGTATTGCTTCAACATATTTCTAGTTCTGCGGACTCTTTCCTCTGTTACCTGAAGAAGCCACAAGCTGCTAAGGCTTGCGTGAACCTTGTCGCACAGTCCATCTGCATGTCTCGATATCTGTCCTACTGCTTAAAGAAGAAACTCGTTCCTATTGAAGTGAGAGTACTTTTCGGCGCTCTGGAGCCATCCTGGGGCCACGCCAAGAGAGTTTGTAAACTGATGAAGTCTGAATCGTGGAGACAAGTGCGATTCTATTTTGACTGGCTCAAGGTAGTACTCCAAGAGGAGTGTGGTTGTGATACAGGCCAGCAACAGTTTGCAAAGCACAAAAGGAAGGCGAATCAGTTGGCGGAGTTCTTGTGGCAGAACGTCAGGTCAACATTTACTTCAAAACCACGACTGGCTGCAACAGGCAGTAGTGTCACTTACCTGGGTGACGTAAGGATCCCTGCAACTGTGGAGCAAGTCCTCAAAAAGGGTCCCAAATACAGTTTCCAACCCCGTTCAACGCGTCCTGAAATGTTGTCCCACGTGCATCGATTTGGCCAACGTGTACAAAAGCAGGACCAGCAGAGGGCCATCGGGGATGGAATAGACTGCCTGGTGAAAACCGTGAGCGATCAGCGGGTTCCAAAGCCTCCTCTAAAATTTGTCGTCAAGGCACTCAAAGAAAGGAACTTGATGGTTCTAACCTCAGACAAAGAGGGAGGATTCGTGGTTCTTCCTGAACGCATGTACGAGGACAAGGCACTAGATGCAGTGTGCAAAAACTTCAAGGAGGTGCATTTCTGTCCAAAGAAACGGAAAACCATGATACAAAAAATGTTGAAAGAAATGAACCTTGATGCGCTCTGCAGAGAAGTGGTAAAAACAAGCAATGTGACGCTACAGTCATTTTTCACTTGCAAGACGCACAAGTGTGACTACCCGCTTCGCCTCATTGTGTCCGAGAAGGGCAGCTGGCAAAGGGTAGTGTCACGGTACCTACAAAGCGTACTTGGCTCTCTTAACAGCGGTGACCCTTTCTTAGTGCGAAGTTCTTTGGAAATCGTTTCTACTTTGAAGGAAAGCTTACCAGTGGCGTCCACGGCTTTTTCAATTGATGTGGAAGAGCTTTTTTACTCAATTCCACATGGCGCGCTTTTTGATGCTGTCAGGAGTGCAATCGAAGAATTCGGTGAAATTAGTTTCCAAAACAAGCATGGTATCTTCGTGAATAACTTTTTGGAACTTTTAAAATTCTACCTAGAGTCCACTGCAATCGGCCACCAGGAAGGCACCTACGTCCAAAAAGCTGGAATTTGAATTGGATCTGCAGTCGCACCTGTTCTTAGTGACATTTTCTTGGCAGCCTTCGACCAACGCCTGAAGGATGATCTGTCCCATTTGGATGTCGTTCGCACCTTCAGGTATGTGGACGACTACCTTATCGTGCTTGGGAAGGTCCCATGTGAACGGGTACAAGGTGTTGTGAAAGGTGTCCTTGAGGTTTTCAACAGACACTCCAGTGGCCTGAAGTTCACGCACGAAATGCCGGTTGATAATGAGATCCAGTTTCTGGACCTACGGCTGAAGTTTGCCAAGGAGCACATCTGCTTCAAGTACAATCCGCGATCGAAGAAAGGCTTGTTGCCTTTTGATAGTGCGCACTCGAAGTTGATTAAGAGGGGCATTGTGTTGTCAGCTTGTGCGGAAGCCCTCGACAAGTCTTGCCCTCATCTGATCTCTGAAAGCTTCGAGGATCAGGTAGCTCGTCTGGGTGCGGCTGGCTACCCAGCACAGTTTTTAGCTAGCGCTTGTGAAAGCCTTCTTAAAAAATACAAGGGCGGGGGTCCAACTGTCGAAGGAAGGCAGAAGAGGCCTATTCATGTTATGCCTTACGTACATAGTGTTTCGCATAATGTAAAAAAGGTGGCTAATAGGTACGGTGTTGATGTACTGTTTTCTGCGCCTACAAAGTTACGTCAGATCTGCTCGTTAATGAATAAACAGAAGAAGGCAAAATGCACAAAAAAGCATGCGAACGTGTTCATTAGGTGTGTATTTGCGGTTGTATATCTGATTCCTTTGTCGTGTGGGAGGGTGTACATAGGGCAGACGGGGCGTTGCCTCAACGAACGCTTGCGTGAGCACAGTCTGGCCGTAAAAGGAAAAAATGGCGGTCATTTAGATTTCCACTGTAGGACATGCGGTTGCTCCCCCCGTTTCGAGAGTGCGTCAGTCATGGCTAAGGCGCGTGAAAAGACCGAAAGAGAAATAATTGAAGCGTACTTTATCAGACAATATGATGACAAGTGCATAAGCATGCCTTCCATTTCACTTTCGGACAGGGAAATGGTCTTCCTGCAAGGTCATGTGTAATGTTGTGGCTAACGCCTTGCATTGTGTTCTCTTCTATTCATCTTTCTTTGTGTTGTTTATTAGTGTTCTTGTTTTCTTTCCCATGTGACGCTACGAAATGTTGTGTTAGATTTTATGGTAGTATAGTTTTTGACTCTCTCGGCGTACTGCTTCTTCTGGTTTCTCATTTGGGGCTGCTTGGAGTGAATATGAAAATGTTAATTTATTGTTTTATTTGGTGCTAAGCGCTATTTTTAGGGTTTTAAAACGAAAATCTCTAGAACATGTTTTTATTTTTTCATGCTTTAGTTGATGCTTGGTGCAATGAATAATAAAAGATAAAAGATGAGCGCACACCTTGGGAGTAAGCAGTTTAGATCGTGGTGGGTATCACTTTTGTATTTTGCCATTTTTCACGTTTGTCATTGTGGTGGCAGTCAATTTTGATTTGATTTGGTCGGCTTTGTTTGCGGCGTCTTTGGTTTTGTGCGCATCGTGGAAGCGCAGCGTAGCATGTATATATTGGCTTCAAAAAACGACAATAAACAGTTGGTAGTCTGCACTCTTTCCTGTCTCTCTTGTTTTTTTTTCTTCAAGTTTGTGCAGCAATTCAATTTTTCATGTAATAGAGCGTTTTTCAATACAAGTGCGAATGTTAGGTTAAGTTATGAACCGTCGTGAAACCGCATTAAACAATGTCACTTAGTGAGATGCAGTGTTTTTCACCATTAAAAGTCGGGAACTGCGATATCTAATTTGAAAGCGCTTGCAAACGTCGTTAGGTTAGGTTAGGTTAGGTTAGGTTACGTTAGGTTAGGTTAGGTTAGGTTTGGTTAGGTTAGGTTAGGTTATGTTAGGTAAGGTTTGGTTAGGTTAGGTTAGGTTAGGTTGGGTTAGGTAAGGTTAGGTTAGGTTGGGTTAGGTTAAGATAGGTTAGCTTAGGTTAAGATATGAACCGCGCTAAAACCGCATTAAACAATGTCACTTAGTGAGATGCTGTGTTTTTCACCATTACAAGTAGGGAACTGCGATATCTAATGTGAAAGCGCATGAAACCGTCGTAATCTTGTAGAAAAAATTGTAAAGTAGCGAATAAAACGTTTTCTAACGATAGAAGTGCGAAGGTTAGGATATTTTGAGCTAGGTAGCGTCGTGAATCCACCAAAAACGATGTCATCTAACGAGATAGTGTTGTTTTATTGCGAGTACGAAACTGCGATAGGTGAAATATTGTGAAAGCACACAAAATGGCATGAACTAGCCCGATACTGCGTCTTGTGCCGTTACAAGTGCGAAACTGCTTTATTGTGATATTCTCGTTAAAGCGCATGCAAGTATTGTGAAACCTTAAAGAACGATGTAAATTAGAGGGATACAGCGTTCTGTAGTGTAATAAGTTGGTGAGAAACTGTGAGGTCAAGCAAATATCGTAATTGTGAACGAAACAGTGTAATTGAGCGTAATTAGATACAAGTGCGAATGTTAGGTTAGGTTGAGATATCAACCGTCGTAAAACCGCATTAAACAATGTCACTTAGTGAGATGTAGTGTTTTTCAACATTACAAGTCGGGACCTACGATATCTAATGTGAAAGCGCATGAAACCGTCGTAATCTTGTAGAAAACATTGTAAAGTTGCGAGTAAAACGTTTTCTAACGATAGAAGTGCGAAGGTTAGGTTAGGTTAGGTTAGTTTAAGCTAGGTAGCGTCGTGAAACTACCAAGAACGACGTCATCTAACGAGATAGCGTTGTTTTATTGCGAGTATTAAACTGCGATAGGTGAAATGTTGTGAAATCACACAAAATGGCATGAACAAGCCAAATACTGCGTGTTCTATCGTTACAAGTGCGAAACTGCTAAATTGTGATATTCTCGTTAAAGCGCATGCAAGCATCGTGAAACCTTAAAGAACAATGTCACTTAGCGAGATACAGCGTTCTTTACTGCAATAAGTTGGTGAAAAACTGTGAGGATATGCAAATATCGTAATTGTGAACGAAACAGTGTAATAGAGCGTTTTTAGATACAAGTGCGAATGTTAGGTTAGGTCAAGATATGAACCGTCGTAAAACCGCATTAAACAATGTCACTTAGTGAGATGCAGTGTTTTTCACCATTACAAGTCGGGAACTGCGATATCTAATGTGAAAGCGCTTGCAACCGTCGTTAGGTTAGGTTAGGTTAGGTTAGGTTAGGTTAGGTTAGGTTGAGTTGGGTTAGGTTAGGTTAGGTTAGGTTAGGTTGGGTTAGGTTAGGTTAGGTTAGGTTAGGTTACGTTAGGTTAGATTAGGTTACGTTAGGTTAGGTTAGGTTAGGTTACGTTAGGTTAGGTAAGGATAATTTGGTTAGGTTAGGTAAGGTTAGGTTAGGTTAGGTTAGGTTGGGTTGGGTGTTGTTGGGTTGGGTTGGGTTGGGTTAGGTTGGGTTAGGTTAGGTTAGGTTAGGTTAGGTTAGGTTAGGTTAGGTTAGGTTAGGTTACGTTAGGGGATGTTAGCTTAGGTTAGGTTAGGTTGGGTTGGGTTGGGTTAGGTTGGGTTAGGTTAGGTTAGGTTAGGTTAGGTTGGGTTAGGTTAGTTTAGGTTAGGTTAGGTTAGGTTGGGTTGGGTTGGGTTAGGTTAGGTTAGGTTAGGTTAGGTAAGGTTAGGTTAGGTTAGGTTAGGTTTCGTTAGGTTAAGTTATGAACTGTCGTAAAACCGCATTAAACAATGTCACTTAGTGAGATGCAGTGTTTTTCACCTTTACAAGTTGGGAACTGCGATATCTAATGTGAAAGCGCTTGAAACCGTCGTAATGTTGTAGAAAGCAATGTAAAGTAGCGAGTAAAACGTTTTCTAACGATAGAAGTGCGAAGGTTATGTTAGGTTGAGTTATGTTAGTTTAAGCTAGGTAGCGTCGTGAAACCACCAAAAACGACGTCATCTAACGAGATGGTGTTGTTTTGTTGCGAGTACAAAACTGCGATAGGTGAAATGTTGTGAAAGCACACAAAACGGCATGAACAAGCCAAATACTGCGTGTTTTACCGTTACAAGTGCGAAACTGCTATGTTGTGATATTCTCGTTAAAGCGCATGCAAGCATCGTGAAACCTTAAAGAACGATGTCATTTAGCGAGATACAGCGTTCTGTACTGCAATAAGTTGGTGAAAAACTGTGAGGTCATGCAAATGTAATTGTGAACGAAACAGTGTAATAGTGCGTTTTGAGATACAAGTGCGAATGTTAGGTTAGGTTAAGATATGAACCGTCGTAAAACTGCATTAAACACTGTCACTTCGTGAGATGCAGTGTTTTTCACCATTACAAGTCGGGAACTGCGATATCTAATGTGGAAACGCATGAAACCGTCGTTAGGTTAGGTTAGGTTAGGTTAGGTTAGGTTAGGTTAGGTTTGGTTAGGTTAGGTTAGGTTAGGTTAGATTAGGTTAGGTTGGGTTGAGTTGGGTTAGGTTAGGTTAGGTTAAATTAGGTTGTGTTAGGTTAGGTTGGGTTAGGTTAGGTTAGGTAAGAATAATTTGATTAGGTTAGGTAAGGTTAGGTTAGGTTAGGTTGGGTTGGGTGTTGTTGGGTTGGGTTGGGTTAGGTTGGGTTAGGTTAGGTTAGGTTACGTTAGGTTAGGTTAGGTTAGGTTACGTTAGGGGATGTTAGGTTAGGTTAGGTTATGTTAGGTTAGGTTAGGTCAGGTAAGGTTAGGTTACGTTAGAATAGGTTAGGTTAGGTTACGTTAGGTTAGGTTAGGTTAGGTTTGGTTACGTTAGGTTAGGTTAGCTTAGGTTAGGTTAGGTTGGGTTGGGTTGGGTTAGGTTGGGTTAGGTTAGGTTAGGTTAGGTTAGGTTGGGTTAGGTTAGTTTAGGTTAGGTTAGGTTAGGTTGGGTTGGGTTGGGTTAGGTTAGGTTAGGTTAGGTTAGGTAAGGTTAGGTTAGGTTAGGTTACGTTAGGTTAAGTTATGAGCTGTCGTAAAACCGCATTAAACAATGTCACTTAGTGAGATGCAGTGTTTTTCACATTTACAAGTTGGGAACTGCGATATCTAATGTGAAAGCGCTTGAAACCGTCGTAATGTTGTAGAAAGCAATGTAAAGTAGCGAGTAAAACGTTTTCAAACGATAGAAGTGCGAAGGTTATGTTAGGTTGAGTTATGTTAGTTTAAGCTAGGTAGCGTCGTGAAACCACCAAAAACGACGTCATCTAACGAGATAGTGTTGTTTTATTGCGAGTACGAAACTGCGATCGGTGAAATGTTGTGAAAGCACACAAAACGACATGAACAAGCCAAATACTGCGTGTTGTACCGTTACAAGTGCGAAACTGCTATGTTGTGATATTCTCGTTAAAGCGCATGCAAGCATCGTGAAACCTTAAAGAATGATGTCATTTAGCGAGAGACAGCGTTCTGTACTGTAATAAGTTGGTGAAAAACTGTGAGGTCATGCAAATATCGTAATTGTGAACGAAACAGTGTAATAGAGCGTTTTGAGATACAAGCGCGAATGTTAGGTTAGGTTAAGATATGAACCGTCGTAAAACCGCATTAAACAATGTCACTTTGTGAGATGCAGTGTTTTTCACCATTACAAGTCGGGAACTGCGATATCTAATGTGAAAGCGCATGAAACCGTCGTAATGTTGTAGAGAGCATTGTAAAGTAGCGAGTAAAACGTTTTCTAACGATAGAAGTGCGAAGGTTATGTTAGGTTGAATTATGTTAGTTTAAGCTAGGTAGCGTCGTGAAACCACCAAAAAGGACGTCATCTAACGAGATATATTTGTTTTATTTCATGTACGAAACTGCAATAGGTGAAATGTTGTGAAAGCACACAAAACGGCATGAACAAGCCAAATACTGCGTGTTGTACCGTTACAAGTGGAAACTGCTAAGTTGTGATATTCTCGTTAAAGCGCATGCAAGCATCGTGAAACCTTAAAGAACGATGTCATTTAGCGAGATACAGCGTTCTGTACTGCAATAGGTTGGTGAAAAACTGTGAGGGTATGCAAATATCGTAATTGTGAACGAAACAGTGTAATAGAGCGTTTTTCAATACAAGTGCGAATGTTAGGTTAAGTTAAGATATGAACCGTCGTAAAACCGCATTAAACAATGTCACTTAGTGAGATGCAGTGTTTTTCACCATTAAAAGTCTGGAACTGCGATATCTAATGTGAAAGCGCTTGCAAACGTCGTTAGGTTAGGTTAGGTTAGGTTAGGTTAGGTTACGTTAGGTTAGGTTAGGTTAGGTTTGGTTAGGTTAGGTTAGGTTAGGTTATGTTAGGTAAGGTTTGGTTAGGTTAGGTTAGGTTAGGTTAGGTTGGGTTAGGTAAGGTTAGGTTAGGTTGGGTTAGGTTAGGTTAGGTTAGGTTAGGTTAAGATATGAACCGCGCTAAAACCGCATTAAACAATGTCACTTAGTGAGATGCTGTGTTTTTCACCATTACATGTCGGGAACTGCGATATCTAATGTGAAAGCGCATGAAACCGTCGTAATCTTGTAGAAAACATTGTAATATAGCGAATAAAACGTTTTCTAACGATAGAAGTGCGAAGGTTAGGATATTTTGAGCTAGGTAGCGTCGTGAAACCACCAAAAACGATGTCATCTAACGAGATAGTGTTGTTTTATTCCGAGTACGAAACTGCGATAGGTGAAATATTGTGAAAGCACACAAAATGGCATGAACTAGCCCGATACTGCGTCTTGTGCCGTTACAAGTGCGAAACTGCTTTATTGTGATATTCTCGTTAAAGCGCATGCAAGTATCGTGAAACCTTAAAGAACGATGTAAATTAGCGAGATACAGCGTTCTGTACTGCAATAAGTTGGTGAAAAACTGTGAGGTTATGCAAATATCGTAATTGTGAACGAAACAGTGTAATTGAGCGTAATTAGATACAAGTGCGATTGTTAGGTTAGGTTGAGATATCAACCGTCGTAAAACCGCATTAAACAATGTCACTTAGTGAGATGTAGTGTTTTTCAACATTACAAGTCGGGAACTACGATATCTAATGTGAAAGCGCATGAAACCGTCGTAATCTTGTAGAAAACATTGTAAAGTTGCGAGTAAAACGTTTTCTAACGATAGAAGTGCGAAGGTTAGGTTAGGTTAGTTTAAGCTAGGTAGCGTCATGAAACTACCAAGAACGACGTCATCTAACGAGATAGTGTTGTTTTATTGCGAGTATTAAAGTGCGATAGGTGAAATCTTGTGAAATCACACAAAATGGCATGAACAAGCCAAATACTGCGT
This sequence comes from Rhipicephalus microplus, assembly GCF_043290135.1. NCBI lineage: Eukaryota > Metazoa > Arthropoda > Arachnida > Ixodida > Ixodidae > Rhipicephalus > Rhipicephalus microplus. Next base: position 4,388,508 of record NC_134701.1, read on the forward strand.
GTTCTATCGTTACAAGTGCGAAACTGCTATATTGTGATATTCTCGTTAAAGCGCATGCAAGTATCGTGAAACCTTAAAGAACGATGTCATTTAGCGAGATACAGCGTTCTGTACTGTAATAAGTTGGTGAAAAACTGTGAGGTTATGCAAATATCGTAATTGTGAACGAAACAGTGTAATAGAGCGTTTTTAGATACAAGTGCGAATGTTAGGTTAGGTTAAGATATGTACCGTCATAAAACCGCATTAAACAATGTCACTTAGTGAGATGCAGTGTTTTTCACCATTACAAGTAGGGAACTGCGATATCTAATGTGAAAGCGCTTGCAACCGTCGTTAGGTTACGTTAGGTTAAGTTAGGTTAGATTAGGTTAGGTTAGGTTTGGTTAGGTTAGGTTAGGTTAGGTTAGGTTAGATTAGGTTAGGTTGGGTTGAGTTGGGTTAGGTTAGGTTAGGTTAGGTTAGGTTAGGTTAGGTTGGGTTAGGTTAGGTTAGGTTAGTATAGGTTAGGTTACGTTAGGTTAGGTTAGGTTACGTTAGGTTAGGTTAGGTTAGGTAAGGATAATTTGGTTAGGTTAGGTAAGGTTAGCTTAGGTTAGGTTAGGTTGGGTTGGGTGTTGTTGGGTTGGGTTGGGTTGGGTTAGGTTGGGTTAGGTTAGGTTACGTTAGGTTAGGTTACGTTATGTTATGTTAGGTTAGGTTAGGTTACGTTAGGTTAGGTTAGGTCAGGTAAGGTTAGGTTACGTTAGAATAGGTTAGGTTAGGTTAGGTTACGTTAGGTTAGGTTAGGTTAGGTTAGGTTTGGTTAGGTTAGGTTAGGTTAGCTTAGGTTAGGTTAGGTTGGGTTGGGTTTGGTTAGGTTGGGTTAGGTTAGGTTAGGTTAGTTTAGGTTAGGTTAGGTTATGTTAGGTTGGGTTGGGTTAGGTTAGGTTAGGTTAGGTTAGGTAAGGTTAGGTTAGGTTAGGTTAGGTTACGTTAGGTTAAGGTATGAACCGTCGTAAAACCGCATTAAACAATGTCACTTAGTGAGATGCAGTGTTTTTCACCTTTACAAGTTGGGAACTGCGATATCTGATGTGAAAGCGCTTGAAACCGTCGTAATGTTGTAGAAAGCAATGTAAAGTAACGAGTAAAACGTTTTCTAACGATAGAAGTCCGAAGGTTATGTTAGGTTGAGGTATGTTAGTGTAACGTCGTTTTTGGTCGTGAAACCACCAAAAACGACGTTATCTAACGAGATAGTGTTGTTTTATTGCGAGTACAAAACTGCGATAGGTGAAATGTTGTGAAAGCACACAAAACGTCATGAACAAGCCAAATACTGCGTGTTGTACCGTTACAAGTGCGAAACTGCTATGTTGTGATATTCTCGTTAAAGCGCATGCAAGCATCGTGAAACCTTAAAGAATGATGTCATTTAGCGAGAGACAGCGTTCTGTACTGTAATAAGTTGGTGAAAAACTGTGAGGTCATGCAAATATCATAATTGTGAACGAAACAGTGTAATAGAGCGTTTTGAGATACAAGCGCGAATGTTAGGTTAGGTTAAGATATGAACCGTCGTAAAACCGCATTGAACAATGTCACTTTGTGAGATGCAGGTTTTTTCACCATTACAAGTCGGGAACTGCGATATCTAATGTGAAAGCGCTTGCAACCGTCGTTAGGTTAGGTTAGGTTAGGTTAGGTTAGGTTGAGTTGGGTTAGGTTAGGTTACGTAACGTTAGGTTAGGTTACGTTAGGTTAGGTTAGGTTAGGTAAGGATAATTTGGTTAGGTTAGGTAAGGTTAGGTTAGGTTAGGTTAGGTTGGGTTGGGTGTTGTTGGGTTGGGTTGGGTTGGGTTAGGTTGGGTTAGGTTAGGTTAGGTTACGTTAGGTTAGGTTAGGTTACGTTAGGTTAGGTTAGGTTAGGTTACGTTAGGTTAGGTTAGGTTAGGTAAGGATAATTTGGTTAGGTTAGGTAAGGTTAGGTTAGGTTAGGTTAGGTTGGGTTGGGTGTTGTTGGGTTGGGTTGGGTTGGGTTAGGTTGGGTTAGGTTAGGTTAGGTTACGTTAGGTTAGATTAGGTTAGGTTAGGTTACGTTAGGGGATGTTAGCTTAGGTTAGGTTAGGTTGGGTTGGGTTGGGTTAGGTTGGGTTAGGTTAGGTTAGGTTAGGTTAGGTTGGGTTAGGTTAGGTTGGGTTAGGTTAGGTTGGGTTAGGTTAGTTTAGGTTAGGTTAGGTTAGGTTAGGTTAGGTTACGTTAGGTTAAGGTATGAACCATCGTAAAACCGCATTAAACAATGTCACTTAGTGAGATGCAGTGTTTTTCACCTTTACAAGTTGGGAACTGCGATATCTGATGTGAAAGCGCTTGAAACCGTCGTAATGTTGTAGAAAGCAATGTAAAGTAACGAGTAAAACGTTTTCTAACGATAGAAGTCCGAAGGTTATGTTAGGTTGAGTTATGTTAGTTTAAGCTAGGTAGCGTCGTGAAACCACCAAAAACGACGTCATCTAACGAGATAGTGTTGTTTTGTTGCGAGTACAAAACTGCGATAGGTGAAACGTTGTGAAAGCACACAAAACGGCATGAACAAGCCAAATACTGCGTGTTGTACCGTTACAAGTGCGAAACTGCTATGTTGTGATATTCTCGTTAAAGCGCATGCAAGCATCGTGAAACCTTAAAGAACGATGTCATTTAGCGAGATACAGCGTTCTGTACTGCAATAAGTTGGTGAAAAACTGTGAGGTCATGCAAATATCGTAATTGTGAACGAAACAGTGTAATAGTGCGTTTTGAGATACAAGTGGGAATGTTAGGTTAGGTTAAGATATGAACCGTCGTAAAACCGCATTAAACAATGTCACTTTGTGAGATGCAGTGTTTTTCACCATTACAAGTCGGGAACTGCAATATCTAATGTGAAAGCGCATGAAACCGTCGTAATGTTGTAGAGAGCATTGTAAAGTAGCGAGTAAAACGTTTTCTAACGATAGAAGTGCGAAGGTTATGTTAGGTTGAATTATGTTAGTTTAAGCTAGGTAGCGTCGTGAAACCACCAAAAAAGACATCATCTAACGAGATATAATTGTTTTATTTCATGTACGAAACTGCAATAGGTGAAATGTTGTGAAAGCACACAAAACGGCATGAACAAGCCAGATACTGCGTGTTGTACCGTTACAAGTGCGAAACTGCTATAATGTGATATTCTCGTTAAAGTGCATGCAAGCATCGTGAAACCTTAAAGAACGAAGTCATTTAGCGAGAAACAGCGTTCTGTACTGCAATAAGTTGGTGTAAAACTGTGAGGTCATGCAAATATCGTAATTGTGAACGAAACAGTGTAATAGTGCGTTTTGAGATACAAGTGCGAATGTTAGGTTAGGTTAAGATATGAACCGTCGTAAAACCGCCTTAAACACTGTCACTTTGTGAGATGCAGTGTTTTTCACCATTACAAGTCGGGAACTGCGATATCTAATGTGAAAGCACATGAAACCGTCGTTAGGTTAGGTTAGGTTAGGTTAGGTTAGATTAGGTTAGGTTGGGTTGAGTTGGGTTAGGTTAGGTTAGGTTAGGTTAGGTTGGGTTAGGTTAGGTTAGGTTAGGTTACGTTAGGTTAGGTTAGGTTACGTTAGGTTAGGTTACGTTAGGTTAGGTAAGAATAATTTGGTTAGTTAGGTAAGGTTAGGTTAGGTTAGGTTAGGTTGGGTTGGGTGTTGTTGGGTTGGGTTTGGTTGGGCTAGGTTAGGTTAGGTTACGTTAGGTTAGGTTAGGTTAGGTTAGGTTTGGTTACGTTAGGTTAGGTTAGCTTAGGTTAGGTTAGGTTGGGTTGGGTTGGGTTTGGTTGGGTTAGGTTAGGTTAGGTTAGGTGAGGTTGGGTTAGGTTAGTTTAGGTTAGGTTAGGTTAGGTTGGGTTACGTTAGGTTAGGTTAGCTTAGGTTGGGTTGGGTTGGGTTAGGTTGGGTTAGGTTAGGTTAGGTTAGGTTAGGTTAGGTTGGGTTAGGTTAGTTTAGGTTAGGTTAGGTTAGGTTGGGTTGGGTTGGGTTAGGTTAGGTTAGGTAAGGTTAGGTTAGGTTAGGTTACGTTAGGTTAAGTTATGAACTGTCATAAAACCGCATTAAACAATGTCACTTAGTGAGATGCAGTGTTTTTCACCTTTACAAGTTGGGAACTGCGATATCTAATGTGAAAGCGGTTGAAACCGTCGTAATGTTCTAGAAAGCAATGTAAAGTAGCGAGTAAAACGTTTTCTAACGATAGAAGTGCGAAGGTTATGTTAGGTTGAGTTATGTTAGTTTAAGCTAGGTAGCGTCGTGAAACCACCAAAAACGACGTCATCTAACGAGATAGTGTTGTTTTATTGCGAGTACGGAACTGCGATAGGTGAAATGTTGTGAAAGCACACAAAACGGCATGAACAAGCCAAATACTGCGTGTTGTACCGTTACAAGTGCGAAACTGCTATGTTGTGATATTCTCGTTAAAGCGCATGCAAGCATCGTGAAACCTTAAAGAATGATGTCATTTAGCGAGAGACAGCGTTCTGTACTGTAATAAGTTGGTGAAAAACTGTGAGGTCATGCAAATATCGTAATTGTGAACGAAACAGTGTAATAGAGCGTTTTGAGATACAAGCGCGAATGTTAGGTTAGGTTAAGATATGAACCGTCGTAAAACCGCATTAAACAATGTCACTTTGTGAGATGCAGTGTTTTTCACCATTACAAGTCGAGAACTGCGATATCTAATGTGAAAGCGCATGAAACCGTCGTAATGTTGTAGAGAGCATTGTAAAGTAGCGAGTAAAACGTTTTCTAACGATAGAAATGCGAAGGTTATATTAGGTTGAGTTATGTTTAAGCTATGTAGCGTCATGAGACCACCAAAAAGGACGTCATCTAACGAGATAGTGTTGTTTTATTGCATGTACGAAACTGCAATAGGTGAAATGTTGTGAAAGTACACAAAACGGCATGAACAAGCCAGATACTGCGTGTTGTACCGTTACAAGTGCGAAACTGCTAAAATGTGATATTCTCGCATGCAAGCATCGTGAAACCTTAAAGAACGATGTCATTTAGCGAGATACAGCGTTCTGTACTGCAATAAGTAGGTGAAAAACTGTGAGGTTATGCAAATATTGTAATTGTGAACGAAACAGTGTAATAGAGCGTTTTTCAATATAAGTGCGAATGTTAGGTTAAGTTAAGATATGAACCGTCGTAAAACCGCATTAAACAATGTCACTTAGTGAGATGCAGTGTTTTTCACCATTAAAAGTCGGGAACTGCGATATCTAATGTGAAAGCGCTTGCAAACGTCGTTAGGTTAGGTTAGGTTAGGTTAGGTTAGGTTAGGTTACGTTAGGTTAGGTTAGGTTAGGTTTGGTTAGGTTAGGTTAGGTTAGGTTAGGTTATGTTAGGTAAGGTTTGGTTAGGTTAGGTTAGGTTAGGTTGGGTTAGGTAAGGTTAGGTTAGGTTGGGTTAGGTTAGGTTAGGTTAGCTTAAGATATGAACCGCGCTAAAACCGCATTAAACAATGTCACTTAGTGAGATGCTGTGTTTTTCACCATTACAAGTCGGGAACTGCGATATCTAATGTGAAAGCGCATGAAACCGTCGTAATCTTGTAGAAAACATTGTAAAGTAGCGAATAAAACGTTTTCTAACGATAGAAGTGCGAAGGTTAGGATATTTTGAGCTAGGTAGCGTCGTGAAACCACCAAAAACGATGTCATCTAACGAGATAGTGTTGTTTTATTGCGAGTACGAAACTGCGATAGGTGAAATATTGTGAAAGCACACAAAATGGCATGAACTAGCCCGATACTGCGTCTTGTGCCGTTACAAGTGCGAAACTGCTTTATTGTGATATTCTCGTTAAAGCGCATGCAAGTATCTTGAAACCTTAAAGAACGATGTAAATTAGCGAGATACAGCGTTCTGTACTGTAATAAGTTGCTGAGAAACTGTGAGGTCAAGCAAATATCGTCATTGTGAACGAAACAGTGTAATTGAGCGTAATTAGATACAAGTGCGAATGTTAGGTTAGGTTGAGATATCAACCGTCGTAAAACCGCATTAAACAATGTCACTTAGTGAGATGTAGTGTTTTTCAACATTACAAGTCGGGAACTACGATATCTAATGTGAAAGCGCATGAAACCGTCGTAATCTTGTAGAAAACATTGTAAAGTTGCGAGTAAAACGTTTTCTAACGATAGAAGTGCGAAGGTTAGGTTAGGTTACGTTAGTTTAAGCTAGGTAGCGTCGTGAAACTACCAAAAAGGACGTCATCTAACGAGATAGTGTTGTTTTATTGCGAGTATTAAACTGCGATAGGTGAAATGTTGTGAAAGTACACAAAATGGCATGAACAAGCCAAATACTGCGTGTTCTATCGTTACAAGTGCGAAACTGCTAAATTTGGATATTCTCGTTAAAGCGCATGCAAGCATCGTGAAACCTTGAAGAACAATGTCATTTAGCGAGATACAGCGTTCTGTACTGCAATAAGTTTGTGAAAAACTGTGAGGTTATGCAAATATCGTAATTGTGAGCGAAACAGTGTAATAGAGCGTTTTTATATACAAGTGCGAATGTTAGGTTAGGTTAAGATATGAACCGTCGTAAAACCGCATTAAACAATGTCACTTAGTGAGATGCAGTGTTTTTCACCATTGCAAGTCGGGAACTGCGATATCTAATGTGAAAGCGCTTGCAACCGTCGTTAGGTTAGGTTAGGTTAGGTTAGGTTAAGTTAGGGTAGGTTACGTTAGGTTTGGTTAGGTTAGGTTAGGTTAGGTTAGATTAGGTTAGGTTGGGTTGAGTTGGGTTAGGTTAGGTTAGGTTAGGTTAAGGTTGGGTTAGGTTAGGTTAGGTTAGGTTACGTTAGGTTAGGTTAGGTTACGTTAGGTTAGGTTAGGTTAGGTTACGTTAGGTTAGGTTAGGTTAGGTAAGGATAATTTGGTTAGGTTAGGTAAGGTTAGGTTAGGTTAGGTTAGGTTGGGTTGGGTGTTGTTGGGTTGGGTTAGGTTAGGTTAGGTTACGTTAGGTTAGGTTAGGTTAGGTTACGTTAGGTTATGTTAGGTTAGGTTAGGTTACGTTAGGTTAGGTTAGGTCAGGTAAGGTTAGGTTACGTTAGAATAGGTTAGGTTAGGTTAGGTTACGTTAGGTTAGGTTAGGTTAGGTTAAGTTTGGTTAGGTTAGGTTAGGTTAGGTTATGTTAGGTTAGGTTACGTTAGGTTAGGTTAGGTCAGGTAAGGTTAGGTTACGTTAGAATAGGTTAGGTTAGGTTAGGTTACGTTAGGTTAGGTTAGGTTAGGTTAGGTTTGGTTAGGTTAGGTTAGGTTGGGTTGGGTTAGGTCAGGTTAGGTTGGGTTAGGTTAGGTTAGGTTAGGTTGGGTTAGGTTAGTTTAGGTTAGGTTAGGTTATGTTAGGTTGGGTTGGGTTGGGTTAGGTTAGGTTAGGTTAGGTTAGGTAAGGTTAGGTTAGGTTAGGTTAGGTTACGTTAGGTTAAGGTATGAACCGTCGTAAAACCTCATTAAACAATGTCACTTAGTGAGATGCAGTGTTTTTCACCTTTACAAGTTGGGAACTGCGATATCTAATGTGAAAGCGCTTGAAACGGTCGTAATGTTGTAGAAAGCAATGTAAAGTAGCGAGTAAAACGTTGTCTAACGATAGAAGTGCGAAGGTTATGTTAGGTTGAGTTACGTTAGTTTAAGCTAGGTAGCGTCGTGAAACCACCAAAAACGACGTCATCTAACGAGATAGTGTTGTTTTATTGCGAGTATTAAACTGCGATAGGTGAAATGTTGTGAAAGCACACAAAATGGCATGAACAAGCCAAATACTGCGTGTTCTATCGTTACAAGTGCGAAACTGCTAAATTGTGATATTCTCGTTAAAGCGCTTGCAGGCATCGTGAAACCTTAAAGAATCATGTCATTTAGCGAGAGACAGCGTTCTGTACTGTAATAAGTTGGTGAAAAACTGTGAGGTCATGCAAATATCGTAATTGTGAACGAAACAGTGTAATAGAGAGTTTTGAGATACAAGCGCGAATGTTGGGTTAGGTTAAGATATGAACCGTCGTAAAACCGCATTAAACAATATCACTTTGTGAGATGCAGTGTTTTTCACCATTACAAGTCGGGAACTGCGATATCTGATGTGAAAGCGCATGAAACCATCGAAATGTTGTAGAGAGCATTGTAAAGTAGCGAGTAAAACGTTTTCTAACGATAGAAATGCGAAGGTTATATTAGGTTGAGTTATGTTAGTTTAAGCTATGTAGCGTCATGAGACCACCAAAAACGACGTCATCTAACGAGATAGTGTTGTTTTATTGCATGTACGAAACTGCAATAGGTGAAATGTTGTGAAAGTACACAAAACGGCATAAACAAGCCAGATACTGCGTGTTGTACCGTTACAAGTGCGAAACTGCTAAAATGTGATATTCACGCATGCAAGCATCGTGAAACCTTGAAGAACGATGTCATTTAGCGAGATACAGCGTTCTGTACTGCAATAAGTTGGTGAAAAACTGTGAGGTTATGCAAATATCGTAATTGTGAACGAAACAGTGTAATAGAGCGTTTTTCAATACAAGTGCGAATGTTAGGTTAAGTTAAGATATGAACCATCGTAAAACCGCAATAAACAATGTCACTTAGTGAGATGCAGTGTTTTTCACCTCTAAAAGTCGGGAGCTGCGATTTCTAATGTGAAAGCGCTTGCAAACGTCGTTAGGTTAGGTTAGGTTAGGTTAGGTTACGTTAGGTTAGGTTAGGTTAGGTTTGGTTAGGTTAGGTTAGGTTAGGTTAGGTTGGGTTAGGTTAGGTTAGGTTTGGTTAGATTAGGTTAGGTTAGGTTGGGTTAGGTAAGGTTAGGTTAGGTTGGGTTAGGTTAGGTTAGGTTAGGTTAAGATATGAACCGCGCTAAAACCGCATTAAACAATGTCACTTAGTGGGATGCTGTGTTTTTCACCATTACAATCGAAACTGCTTTATTGTGATATTCTCGTTAAAGCGCATGCAAGTATCGTGAAACCTTAAAGAACGATGTAAATTAGCGAGATACAGCGTTCTGTACTGTAATAAGTTGGTGAGAAACTGTGAGGTCAAGCAAATATCGTAATTGTAAACGAAACAGTGTAGTTGAGCGTAATTAGATAAAAGTGCGAATGTTAGGTTAGGTTGAGATATCAACCGTCGTAAAACCGCATTAAACAATGTCACTTAGTGAGATGTAGTGTTTTTCAACATTACAAGTCGGGAACTACGATATCTAATGTGAAAGCGCATGAAACCGTCGTAATCTTGTAGAAAACATTGTAAAGTTGCGAGTGAAACGTTTTCTAACGATAGAAGTGCGAAGGTTAGGCTAGGTTAGGTTAGTTTAAGCTAGGTAGCGTCGTGAAACTACCAAAAACGACGTCATCTAACGAGATAGTGTTGTTTTATTGCGAGTATTAAACTGCGATAGTTGAAATGTTGTGAAAGCACACAAAATGGCATGAACAAGCCAAATACTGCGTGTTCTATCGTTACAAGTGCGAAACTGCTAAATTGGGATATTCTCGTTAAAGCGCATGCAAGCATCGTGAAACCTTAAAGAACAATGTCATTTAGCGAGATACAGCGTTCTGTACTGCAATAAGTTTGTGAAAAACTGTGAGGTTATGCAAATATCGTAATTGTGAGCGAAACAGTGTAATAGAGCGTTTTTATATACAAGTGCGAATGTTAGGTTAGGTTAAGATATGAACCGTCGTAAAACCGCATTAAACAATGTCACTTAGTGAGATGCAGTGTTTTTCACCATTACAAGTCGGGAACTGCGATATCTAATGTGAAAGCGCTTGCAACCGTCGTTAGGTTAGGTTAGGTTAGGTTAAGTTAGGGTAGGTTAGGTTAGGTTTGGTTAGGTTAGGTTAGGTTAGGTTAGATTAGGTTAGGTTGGGTTGAGTTGGGTTAGGTTAGGTTAGGTTAGGTTGGGTTAGGTTAGGTTAGGTTAGGTTAGGTTAGGTTGGGTTAGGTTACGTTAGGTTAGGTTAGGTTAGGTTACGTTAGGTTAGGTTAGGTAAGGATAATTTGGTTAGGTTAGGTAAGGTTAGGTTAGGTTAGGTTAGGTTGGGTTGGGTGTTGTTGGGTTGGGTTGGGTTGGGTTAGGTTGGGTTAGGTTAGGTTAGGTTACGTTAGGTTAGGTTAGGTTAGGTTAGGTTACGTTAGGTTATGTTAGGTTAGGTTAGGTTACGTTAGGTTAGGTTAGGTCAGGTAAGGTTAGGTTACGTTAGAATAGGTTAGGTTAGGTTAGGTTACGTTAGGTTAGGTTAGGTTAGGTTAGGTTAGGTTTGGTTAGGTTAGGTTAGGTTAGGTTAGGTTAGGTTAGGTTAGGTAAGGTTAGGTTAGGTTAGGTTAGGTTAGGTTACGTTAGGTTAAGGTATGAACCGTCGTAAAACCGCATTAAACAATGTCACTAAGTGAGATGCAGTGTTTTTCACCTTTACAAGTTGGGAACTGCGATATCTAATGTGAAAGCGCTTGAAACGGTCGTATTGTTGTAGAAAGCTATGTAAAGTAGCGAGTAAAACGTTTTCTAACGATAGAAGTGCGAAGGTTATGTTAGGTTGAGTTATGTTAGTTTAAGCTAGGTAGCGTCGTGAAACCACCAAAAACGACGTCATCTAACGAGATAGTGTTGTTTTATTGCGAGTACGAAACTGCGATAGGTGAAATGTTGTGAAAGCACACAAAACGGCATGAACAAGCCAAATACTGCGTGTTGTACCGTTACAAGTGCGAAACTGCTATGTTGTGATATTCTCGTTAAAGCGCATGCAAGCATCGTGAAACCTTAAAGAACAATGTCATTTAGCGAGAGACAGCGTTCTGTAGTGTAATAAGTTGGTGAAAAACTGTGAGGTTATGCAAATATCGTATTTGTGAACGAAACAGTGTAATAGAGCGTTTTTAGATACAAGTGCGAATGTTAGGTTAGGTTAAGATATGTACCGTCGTAAAACCGCATTAAACAATGTCACTTAGTGAGATGCAGTGTTTTTCACCATTACAAGTCGGGAACTGCGATATCTAATGTGAAAGCGCTTGCAACCGTCGTTAGGTTAGGTTAGGTTAGGTTAGGTTAGGTTAGGTTGGGTTAGGTTAGGTTAGGTTAGGTTACGTTAGGTTAGGTTAGGTTACGTTAGGTTAGGTTAGGTTAGGTTACGTTAGGTTAGGTTAGGTTAGGTAAGGATAATTTGGTTAGGTTAGGTAAGGTTAGGTTAGGTTAGGTTAGGTTGGGTTGGGTGTTGTTGGGTTGGGTTGGGTTGGGTTAGGTTGGGTTAGGTTAGGTTAGGTTACGTTAGGTTAGGTTAGGTTAGGTTAGGTTACGTTAGGTTATGTTAGGTTAGGTTAGGTTACGTTAGGTTAGGTTAGGTCAGGTAAGGTTAGGTTACGTTAGAATAGGTTAGGTTAGGTTAGGTTACGTTAGGTTAGGTTAGGTTAGGTTAGGTTTGGTTAGGTTAGGTTAGGTTAGGTTATGTTAGGTTAGGTTAGGTTACGTTAGGTTAGGTTAGGTCAGGTAAGGTTAGGTTACGTTAGAATAGGTTAGGTTAGGTTAGGTTACGTTAGGTTAGGTTAGGTTAGGTTAGGTTTGGTTAGGTTAGGTTAGGTTGGGTTGGGTTAGGTCAGGTTAGGTTGGGTTAGGTTAGGTTAGGTTAGGTTGGGTTAGGTTAGTTTAGGTTAGGTTAGGTTATGTTAGGTTGGGTTGGGTTGGGTTAGGTTAGGTTAGGTTAGGTAAGGTTAGGTTAGGTTAGGTTAGGTTACGTTAGGTTAAGGTATGAACCGTCGTAAAACCTCATTAAACAATGTCACTTAGTGAGATGCAGTGTTTTTCACCTTTACAAGTTGGGAACTGCGATATCTAATGTGAAAGCGCTTGAAACGGTCGTAATGTTGTAGAAAGCAATGTAAAGTAGCGAGTAAAACGTTGTCTAACGATAGAAGTGCGAAGGTTATGTTAGGTTGAGTTATGTTAGTTTAAGCTAGGTAGCGTCGTGAAACCACCAAAAACGACGTCATCTAACGAGATAGTGTTGTTTTATTGCGAGTATTAAACTGCGATAGGTGAAATGTTGTGAAAGCACACAAAATGGCATGAACAAGCCAAATACTGCGTGTTCTATCGTTACAAGTGCGAAACTGCTAAATTGTGATATTCTCGTTAAAGCGCTTGCAGGCATCGTGAAACCTTAAAGAATCATGTCATTTAGCGAGAGACAGCGTTCTGTACTGTAATAAGTTGGTGAAAAACTGCGAGGTCATGCAAATATCGTAATTGTGAACGAAACAGTGTAATAGAGAGTTTTGAGATACAAGCGCGAATGTTGGGTTAGGTTAAGATATGAACCGTCGTAAAACCGCATTAAACAATATCACTTTGTGAGATGCAGTGTTTTTCACCATTACAAGTCGGGAACTGCGATATCTGATGTGAAAGCGCATGAAACCATCGAAATGTTGTAGAGAGCATTGTAAAGTAGCGAGTAAAACGTTTTCTAACGATAGAAATGCGAAGGTTATATTAGGTTGAGTTATGTTAGTTTAAGCTATGTAGCGTCATGAGACCACCAAAAACGACGTCATCTAACGAGATAGTGTTGTTTTATTGCATGTACGAAACTGCAATAGGTGAAATGTTGTGAAAGTACACAAAACGGCATAAACAAGCCAGATACTGCGTGTTGTACCGTTACAAGTGCGAAACTGCTAAAATGTGATATTCACGCATGCAAGCATCGTGAAACCTTAAAGAACGATGTCATTTAGCGAGATACAGCGTTCTGTACTGCAATAAGTTGGTGAAAAACTGTGAGGTTATGCAAATATCGTAATTGTGAACGAAACAGTGTAATAGAGCGTTTTTCAATACAAGTGCGAATGTTAGGTTAAGTTAAGATATGAACCATCGTAAAACCGCAATAAACAATGTCACTTAGTGAGATGCAGTGTTTTTCACCTCTAAAAGTCGGGAGCTGCGATTTCTAATGTGAAAGCGCTTGCAAACGTCGTTAGGTTAGGTTAGGTTAGGTTAGGTTACGTTAGGTTAGGTTAGGTTAGGTTTGGTTAGGTTAGGTTAGGTTAGGTTAGGTTGGGTTAGGTTAGGTTAGGTTTGGTTAGATTAGGTTAGGTTAGGTTGGGTTAGGTAAGGTTAGGTTAGGTTGGGTTAGGTTAGGTTAGGTTAGGTTAAGATATGAACCGCGCTAAAACCGCATTAAACAATGTCACTTAGTGGGATGCTGTGTTTTTCACCATTACAATCGAAACTGCTTTATTGTGATATTCTCGTTAAAGCGCATGCAAGTATCGTGAAACCTTAAAGAACGATGTAAATTAGCGAGATACAGCGTTCTGTACTGTAATAAGTTGGTGAGAAACTGTGAGGTCAAGCAAATATCGTAATTGTAAACGAAACAGTGTAGTTGAGCGTAATTAGATAAAAGTGCGAATGTTAGGTTAGGTTGAGATATCAACCGTCGTAAAACCGCATTAAACAATGTCACTTAGTGAGATGTAGTGTTTTTCAACATTACAAGTCGGGAACTACGATATCTAATGTGAAAGCGCATGAAACCGTCGTAATCTTGTAGAAAACATTGTAAAGTTGCGAGTGAAACGTTTTCTAACGATAGAAGTGCGAAGGTTAGGCTAGGTTAGGTTAGTTTAAGCTAGGTAGCGTCGTGAAACTACCAAAAACGACGTCATCTAACGAGATAGTGTTGTTTTATTGCGAGTATTAAACTGCGATAGTTGAAATGTTGTGAAAGCACACAAAATGGCATGAACAAGCCAAATACTGCGTGTTCTATCGTTACAAGTGCGAAACTGCTAAATTGGGATATTCTCGTTAAAGCGCATGCAAGCATCGTGAAACCTTAAAGAACAATGTCATTTAGCGAGATACAGCGTTCTGTACTGCAATAAGTTTGTGAAAAACTGTGAGGTTATGCAAATATCGTAATTGTGAGCGAAACAGTGTAATAGAGCGTTTTTATATACAAGTGCGAATGTTAGGTTAGGTTAAGATATGAACCGTCGTAAAACCGCATTAAACAATGTCACTTAGTGAGATGCAGTGTTTTTCACCATTACAAGTCGGGAACTGCGATATCTAATGTGAAAGCGCTTGCAACCGTCGTTAGGTTAGGTTAGGTTAGGTTAAGTTAGGGTAGGTTAGGTTAGGTTTGGTTAGGTTAGGTTAGGTTAGGTTAGATTAGGTTAGGTTGGGTTGAGTTGGGTTAGGTTAGGTTAGGTTAGGTTGGGTTAGGTTAGGTTAGGTTAGGTTAGGTTAGGTTGGGTTAGGTTACGTTAGGTTAGGTTAGGTTAGGTTACGTTAGGTTAGGTTAGGTAAGGATAATTTGGTTAGGTTAGGTAAGGTTAGGTTAGGTTAGGTTAGGTTGGGTTGGGTGTTGTTGGGTTGGGTTGGGTTGGGTTAGGTTGGGTTAGGTTAGGTTAGGTTACGTTAGGTTAGGTTAGGTTAGGTTAGGTTACGTTAGGTTATGTTAGGTTAGGTTAGGTTACGTTAGGTTAGGTTAGGTCAGGTAAGGTTAGGTTACGTTAGAATAGGTTAGGTTAGGTTAGGTTACGTTAGGTTAGGTTAGGTTAGGTTAGGTTAGGTTTGGTTAGGTTAGGTTAGGTTAGGTTAGGTTAGGTTAGGTTAGGTTAGGTAAGGTTAGGTTAGGTTAGGTTAGGTTAGGTTACGTTAGGTTAAGGTATGAACCGTCGTAAAACCGCATTAAACAATGTCACTAAGTGAGATGCAGTGTTTTTCACCTTTACAAGTTGGGAACTGCGATATCTAATGTGAAAGCGCTTGAAACGGTCGTATTGTTGTAGAAAGCTATGTAAAGTAGCGAGTAAAACGTTTTCTAACGATAGAAGTGCGAAGGTTATGTTAGGTTGAGTTATGTTAGTTTAAGCTAGGTAGCGTCGTGAAACCACCAAAAACGACGTCATCTAACGAGATAGTGTTGTTTTATTGCGAGTACGAAACTGCGATAGGTGAAATGTTGTGAAAGCACACAAAACGGCATGAACAAGCCAAATACTGCGTGTTGTACCGTTACAAGTGCGAAACTGCTATGTTGTGATATTCTCGTTAAAGCGCATGCAAGCATCGTGAAACCTTAAAGAACAATGTCATTTAGCGAGAGACAGCGTTCTGTAGTGTAATAAGTTGGTGAAAAACTGTGAGGTTATGCAAATATCGTATTTGTGAACGAAACAGTGTAATAGAGCGTTTTTAGATACAAGTGCGAATGTTAGGTTAGGTTAAGATATGTACCGTCGTAAAACCGCATTAAACAATGTCACTTAGTGAGATGCAGTGTTTTTCACCATTACAAGTCGGGAACTGCGATATCTAATGTGAAAGCGCTTGCAACCGTCGTTAGGTTAGGTTAGGTTAGGTTAGGTTAGGTTAGGTTGGGTTAGGTTAGGTTAGGTTAGGTTACGTTAGGTTAGGTTAGGTTACGTTAGGTTAGGTTAGGTTAGGTTACGTTAGGTTAGGTTAGGTTAGGTAAGGATAATTTGGTTAGGTTAGGTAAGGTTAGGTTAGGTTAGGTTAGGTTGGGTTGGGTGTTGTTGGGTTGGGTTGGGTTGGGTTAGGTTGGGTTAGGTTAGGTTAGGTTACGTTAGGTTAGGTTAGGTTAGGTTAGGTTACGTTAGGTTATGTTAGGTTAGGTTAGGTTACGTTAGGTTAGGTTAGGTCAGGTAAGGTTAGGTTACGTTAGAATAGGTTAGGTTAGGTTAGGTTACGTTAGGTTAGGTTAGGTTAGGTTAGGTTTGGTTAGGTTAGGTTAGGTTAGGTTATGTTAGGTTAGGTTAGGTTACGTTAGGTTAGGTTAGGTCAGGTAAGGTTAGGTTACGTTAGAATAGGTTAGGTTAGGTTAGGTTACGTTAGGTTAGGTTAGGTTAGGTTAGGTTTGGTTAGGTTAGGTTAGGTTGGGTTGGGTTAGGTCAGGTTAGGTTGGGTTAGGTTAGGTTAGGTTAGGTTGGGTTAGGTTAGTTTAGGTTAGGTTAGGTTATGTTAGGTTGGGTTGGGTTGGGTTAGGTTAGGTTAGGTTAGGTAAGGTTAGGTTAGGTTAGGTTAGGTTACGTTAGGTTAAGGTATGAACCGTCGTAAAACCTCATTAAACAATGTCACTTAGTGAGATGCAGTGTTTTTCACCTTTACAAGTTGGGAACTGCGATATCTAATGTGAAAGCGCTTGAAACGGTCGTAATGTTGTAGAAAGCAATGTAAAGTAGCGAGTAAAACGTTGTCTAACGATAGAAGTGCGAAGGTTATGTTAGGTTGAGTTATGTTAGTTTAAGCTAGGTAGCGTCGTGAAACCACCAAAAACGACGTCATCTAACGAGATAGTGTTGTTTTATTGCGAGTATTAAACTGCGATAGGTGAAATGTTGTGAAAGCACACAAAATGGCATGAACAAGCCAAATACTGCGTGTTCTATCGTTACAAGTGCGAAACTGCTAAATTGTGATATTCTCGTTAAAGCGCTTGCAGGCATCGTGAAACCTTAAAGAATCATGTCATTTAGCGAGAGACAGCGTTCTGTACTGTAATAAGTTGGTGAAAAACTGCGAGGTCATGCAAATATCGTAATTGTGAACGAAACAGTGTAATAGAGAGTTTTGAGATACAAGCGCGAATGTTGGGTTAGGTTAAGATATGAACCGTCGTAAAACCGCATTAAACAATATCACTTTGTGAGATGCAGTGTTTTTCACCATTACAAGTCGGGAACTGCGATATCTGATGTGAAAGCGCATGAAACCGTCGAAATGTTGTAGAGAGCATTGTAAAGTAGCGAGTAAAACGTTTTCTAACGATAGAAATGCGAAGGTTATATTAGGTTATGTTAGTTTAAGCTATGTAGCGTCATGAGACCACCAAAAAGGACGTCATCTAACGAGATAGTGTTGTTTTATTGCATGTACGAAACTGCAATAGGTGAAATGTTGTGAAAGTACACAAAACGGCATAAACAAGCCAGATACTGCGTGTTGTACCGTTACAAGTGCGAAACTGCTAAAATGTGATATTCACGCATGCAAGCATCGTGAAACCTTAAAGAACGATGTCATTTAGCGAGATACAGCGTTCTGTACTGCAATAAGTTGGTGAAAAACTGTGAGGTTATGCAAATATCGTAATTGTGAACGAAACAGTGTAATAGAGCGTTTTTCAATACAAGTGCGACTGTTAGGTTAAGTTAAGATATGAACCGTCGTAAAACCGCAATAAACAATGTCACTTAGTGAGATGCAGTGTTTTTCACCACTAAAAGTCGGGAACTGCGATATCTAATGTGAAAGCGCTTGCAAACGTCGTTAGGTTAGGTTAGGTTAGGTTAGGTTAGGTTACGTTAGGTTAGGTTAGGTTAGG
Organism: Rhipicephalus microplus; assembly: GCF_043290135.1. Taxonomy (NCBI): domain Eukaryota; kingdom Metazoa; phylum Arthropoda; class Arachnida; order Ixodida; family Ixodidae; genus Rhipicephalus; species Rhipicephalus microplus. Next base: position 4,405,956 of record NC_134701.1, read on the forward strand.
TTTGGTTAGGTTAGGTTAGGTTAGGTTAGGTTGGGTTAGGTTAGGTTAGGTTTGGTTAGATTAGGTTAGGTTAGGTTGGGTTAGGTAAGGTTAGGTTAGGTTGGGTTAGGTTAGGTTAGGTTAGGTTAAGAAATGAACCGCGCTAAAACCGCATTAAACAATGTCACTTAGTGAGATGCTGTGTTTTTCACCATTACAATCGAAACTGCTTTATTGTGATATTCTCGTTAAAGCGCATGCAAGTATCGTGAAACCTTAAAGAATGATGTCATTTAGCGATATACAGCGTTCTGTACTGTAATAAGTTGGAGAAAAACTGTGAGGTCATGCAAATATCTTCAATGTGAACGAAACAGTGTAATAGAGCGTTTTTCAATACAAGTGCGAATGTTAGGTTAGGTTAAGATATGAACCGTCGTAAAACCGCATTAAACAATGTCACTTAGTGAGATGCAGTGTTTTTCACCATTACAAGTCGGGAACTGCGATATCTAATGTGAAAGCGCTTGCAAACGTCGTTAGGTTAGATTAGGTTAGGTTAGGTTAGGTTAGGTTACGTTAGCTTAGGTTAGGTTAGGTTTGGTTAGGTTAGGTTAGGTTAGGTTAGGTTAGGTTAGGTTATGTTAGGTAAGGTTTGGTTAGGTTAGGTTAGGTTAGGTTGGGTTTGGTAAGGTTAGGTTAGGTTGGGTCAGGTTTGGTTAGGTTAGGTTAGGTTAAGATATGAACCGCGCTAAAACCGCATTAAACAATGTCACTTAGTGAGATGCTGTGTTTTTCACCATTACAAGTCGGGAACTGCGATATCTAATGTGAAAGCGCATGAAACCGTCGTAATCTTTAGAAAACATTGTAAAGTAGCGAATAAAACGTTTTCTAACGATAGAAGTGCGAAGGTTAGGATATTTTGAGCTAGGTAGCGTCGTGAAACCACCAAAAACGATGTCATCTAACGAGATAGTGTTGTTTTATTGCGAGTGCGAAACTGCGATAGGTGAAATATTCTGAAAGCACACAAAATGGCATGAACTAGCCTGATACTGCGTCTTGTGCCGTTACAAGTGCGAAACTGCTTTATTGTGATATTCTCGTTAAAGCGCATGCAAGCATCGTGAAACCTTAAAGAACGATGTCATTTAGCGAGATACAGCGTTCTGTACTGCAATAAGTTGGTGAAAAACTGTGAGGTTATGCAAATATCGTAATTGTGAACGAAACAGTGTAATAGAGCGTTTTTAGATACAAGTGCGAATGTTAGGTTAGGTTAAGATATGAACCGTCGTAAAACCGCATTAAACAATGTCACTTAGTGAGATGCAGTGTTTTTCACCATTACAAGTCGGGAACTGCGATATCTAATGTGAAAGCGCTTGCAAACGTCGTTAGGTTAGGTTAGGTTAGGTTAGGTTACGTTAGCTTAGGTTAGGTTAGGTTTGGTTAGGTTAGGTTAGGTTAGGTTAGGTTATGTTAGGTAAGGTTAGGTTAGGTTAGGTTGGGTTGGGTTGGGTTAGGTTAGGTTAGGTTAGGTAAGGTTAGGTTAGGTTAGGTTAGGTTACGTTAGGTTAAGTTATGAACTGTCGTAAAACCGCATTAAACAATGTCACTTAGTGAGATGTAGTGTTTTTCAACATTACAAGTCGGGAACTACGATATCTAATGTGAAAGCGCATGAAACCGTCGTAATCTTGTAGAAAACATTGTAAAGTTGCGAGTAAAACGTTTTCTAACGATAGAAGTGCGAAGGTTAGGTTACGTTAGGTTAGTTTAAGCAAGGTAGCGTCGTGAAACTACCAAAAACGACGTCATCTAACGAGATAGTGTTGTTTTATTGCGAGTAATAAACTGCGATAGGTGAAATGTTGGGAAAGCACACAAAACGGCATGAACAAGCCAAATACTGCCTGTTCTACCTTTACAAGTGCGAAACTGCTATATTGTGATATTCTCATTAAAGCGCATGCAAGTATCGTGAAACCTTAAAGAACGATGTCATTTAGCGAGATACAGCGTTCTGTACTGTAATAAGTTGGTGAAAAACTGTGAGGTTATGCAAATATCGTAATTGTGAACGAAACAGTGTAATAGAGCGTTTTTAGATACAAGTGCGAATGTTAGGTTAGGTTAAGATATGTACCGTCGTAAAACCGCATTAAACAATGTCACTTAGTGAGATGCAGTGTTTTTCACCATTACAAGTCGGGAACTGCGATATCTAATGTGAAAGCGCTTGCAACCGTCGTTAGGTTACGTTAGGTTAAGTTAGGTTAGGTTAGGTTAGGTTAGGTTTGGTTAGGTTAGGTTAGGTTAGGTTAGATTAGGTTAGGTTGGGTTGAGTTGGGTTAGGTTAGGTTAGGTTAGGTTAGGTTGGGTTAGGTTAGGTTAGGTTAGGTTACGTTAGGTTAGGTTAGGTTACGTTAGGTTAGGTTAGGTTACGTTAGGTTAGGTTAGGTTAGGTAAGGATAATTTGGTTAGGTTAGGTAAGGTTAGCTTAGGTTAGGTTAGGTTGGGTTGGGTGTTGTTGGGTTGGGTTGGGTTAGGTTGGGTTAGGTTAGGTTACGTTAGGTTAGGTTAGGTTAGGTTACGTTAGGTTATGTTAGGTTAGGTTAGGTTACGTTAGGTTAGGTTAGGTCAGGTAAGGTTAGGTTACGTTAGATTAGGTTAGGTTAGGTTAGGTTACGTTAGGTTAGGTTAGGTTAGGTTTGGTTAGGTTAGGTTAGGTTAGCTTAGGTTAGGTTAGGTTGGGTTGGGTTAGGTTAGGTTGGGTTAGGTTAGGTTAGGTTAGGTTAGGTTGGGTTAGGTTAGTTTAGGTTAGGTTAGGTTATGTTAGTTTGGGTTGGGTTAGGTTAGGTTAGGTTAGGTTAGGTAAGGTTAGGTTAGGTTAGGTTAGGTTACGTTAGGTTAAGGTATGAACCGTCGTAAAACCGCATTAAACAATGTCACTAAGTGAGATGCAGTGTTTTTCACCTTTACAAGTTGGGAACTGCGATATCTAATGTGAAAGCGCTTGAAACGGTCGTATTGTTGTAGAAAGCTTTGTAAAGTAGCGAGTAAAACGTTTTCTAACGATAGAAGTGCGAAGGTTATGTTAGGTTGAGTTATGTTAGTTTAAGCTAGGTAGCGTCGTGAAACCACCAAAAACGACGTCATCTAACGAGATAGTGTTGTTTTATTGCGAGTACGAAACTGCGATAGGTGAAATGTTGTGAAAGCACACAAAACGGCATGAACAAGCCAAATACTGCGTGTTGTACCGTTACAAGTGCGAAACTGCTATGTTGTGATATTCTCGTTAAAGCGCATGCAAGCATCGTGAAACCTTAAAGAACAATGTCATTTAGCGAGAGACAGCGTTCTGTACTGTAATAAGTTGGTGAAAAACTGTGAGGTTATGCAAATATCGTATTTGTGAACGAAACAGTGTAATAGAGCGTTTTTAGATACAAGTGCGAATGTTAGGTTAGGTTAAGATATGTACCGTCGTAAAACCGCATTAAACAATGTCACTTAGTGAGATGCAGTGTTTTTCACCATTACAAGTCGGGAACTGCGATATCTAATGTGAAAGCGCTTGCAACCGTCGTTAGGTTAGGTTAGGTTAGGTTAGGTTAGGTTAGGTTGGGTTAGGTTAGGTTAGGTTACGTTAGGTTAGGTTAGGTTACGTTAGGTTAGGTTAGGTTAGGTTACGTTAGGTTAGGTTAGGTTAGGTAAGGATAATTTGGTTAGGTTAGGTAAGGTTAGGTTAGGTTAGGTTAGGTTGGGTTGGGTGTTGTTGGGTTGGGTTGGGTTGGGTTAGGTTGGGTTAGGTTAGGTTAGGTTACGTTAGGTTAGGTTAGGTTAGGTTAGGTTACGTTAGGTTATGTTAGGTTAGGTTAGGTTACGTTAGGTTAGGTTAGGTCAGGTAAGGTTAGGTTACGTTAGAATAGGTTAGGTTAGGTTAGGTTACGTTAGGTTAGGTTAGGTTAGGTTAGGTTTGGTTAGGTTAGGTTAGGTTATGTTAGGTTAGGTTAGGTTACGTTAGGTTAGGTTAGGCCAGGTAAGGTTAGGTTAGGTTAGGTTAGGTAAGGATAATTTGGTTAGGTTAGGTAAGGTTAGGTTAGGTTAGGTTAGGTTGGGTTGGGTGTTGTTGGGTTGGGTTAAGTTGGGTTAGGTTGGGTTAGGTTGGGTTAGGTTAGGTTAGGTTACGTTAGGTTAGGTTAGGTTAGGTTACGTTAGGTTATGTTAGGTTAGGTTAGGTTACGTTAGGTTAGGTTAGGTCAGGTAAGGTTAGGTTACGTTAGAATAGGTTAGGTTAGGTTAGGTTACGTTAGGTTAGGTTAGGTTTGGTTTGGTTAGGTTAGGTTAGGTTATGTTAGGTTAGGTTAGGTTACGTTAGGTTAGGTTAGGTCAGGTAAGGTTAGGTTACGTTAGAATAGGTTAGGTTAGGTTAGGTTACGTTAGGTTAGGTTAGGTTAGGTTAGGTTGGGTTGGGTTAGGTTAGGTTGGGTTAGGTTAGGTTAGGTTAGGTTAGGTTGGGTTAGGTTGGGTTACGTTAGGTTAGGTTAGGTTACGTTAGGTTAGGTTAGGTTACGTTAGGTTAGGTTAGGTTAGGTAAGGATAATTTGGTTAGGTTAGGTAAGGTTAGGTTAGGTTAGGTTAGGTTGGGTTGGGTGTTGTTGGGTTGGGTTAAGTTGGGTTAGGTTGGGTTAGGTTGGGTTAGGTTAGGTTAGGTTACGTTAGGTTAGGTTAGGTTAGGTTACGTTAGGTCATGTTAGGTTAGGTTAGGTTACGTTAGGTTAGGTTAGGTCAGGTAAGGTTAGGTTACGTTAGAATAGGTTAGGTTAGGTTAGGTTACGTTAGGTTAGGTTAGGTTTGGTTAGGTTAGGTTAGGTTAGGTTATGTTAGGTTAGGTTAGGTTACGTTAGGTTAGGTTAGGTCAGGTAAGGTTAGGTTACGTTAGAATAGGTTAGGTTAGGTTAGGTTACGTTAGGTTAGGTTAGGTTAGGTTAGGTTAGGTTGGGTTGGGTTAGGTTAGGTTGGGTTAGGTTAGGTTAGGTTAGGTTAGGTTGGGTTAGGTTGGGTTAGGTTAGTTTAGGTTAGGTTAGGTTATGTTAGGTTGGGTTGGGTTGGGTTAGGTTAGGTTAGGTTAGGTAAGGTTAGGTTAGGTTAGGTTACGTTAGGTTAAGGTATGAACCGTCGTAAAACCTCATTAAACAATGTTACTTAGTGAGATGCAGTGTTTTTCACCTTTACAAGTTGGGAACTGCGATATCTAATGTGAAAGCGCTTGAAACGGTCGTAATGTTGTAGAAAGCAATGTAAAGTAGCGAGTAAAACGTTTTCTAACGATAGAAGTGCGAAGGTTATGTTAGGTTGAGTTATGTTAGTTTAAGCTAGGTAGCGTCGTGAAACCACCAAAAACGACGTCATCTAACGAGATAGTGTTGTTTTATTGCGAGTACGAAACTGCGATAGGTGAAATGTTGTGAAAGCACACAAAACGGCATGAACAAGCCAAATACTGCGTGTTGTACCGTTACAAGTGCGAAACTGCTATGTTGTGATATTCTCGTTAAAGTGCATGCAAGCATCGTGAAACCTTAAAGAATGATGTCATTTAGCGAGAGACAGCGTTCTGTACTGTAATAAGTTGGTGAAAAACTGTGAGGTCATGCAAATATCGTAATTGTGAACAAAACAGTGTAATAGAGCGTTTTGAGATACAAGCGCGAATGTTGGGTTAGGTTAAGATATGAACCGTCGTAAAACCGCATTAAACAATATCACTTTGTGAGATGCAGTGTTTTTCACCATTACAAGTCGGGAACTGCGATATCTGATGTGAAAGCGCATGAAACCGTCGAAATGTTGTAGAGAGCACTGTAAAGTAGCGAGTAAAACGTTTTCTAACGATAGAAGTGCGAAGGTTATGTTAGGTTGAATTATGGTAGTTTAAGCTAGGTAGCGTCGTGAAACCACGAAAAAGGACGTCATCTAACGAGATATAATTGTATTATTTCATGTACGAAACTGCAATAGGTGAAATGTTGTGAAAGCACACAAAACGGCATGAACAAGCCAGATACTGCGTGTTGTACCGTTACAAGTACGAAACTGCTATGTTGTGATATTCTCGTTAAAGCGCATGCAAGCATCGTGAAACCTTAAAGAATGATGTCATTTAGCGATATACAGCGTTCTGTACTGTATTAAGTTGGAGAAAAACTGTGAGGTCATGCAAATATCTTCAATGTGAACGAAACAGTGTAATAGAGCGTTTTTAGATACAAGTGCGAACGTTAGGTTAGGTTAAGATATGAACCGTCGTAAAACCGCATGAAACAATGTCACTAAGTGAGATGCAGTGTTTTTCACCATTACAAGTCGGGAACTGCGATATCTATTGTGAAAGCGCATGAAACTGTCGTAATGTTGTAGAGAGCATTGTAAAGTAGCGAGTAAAACGTTTTCTAACGATAGAAGTGCGAAGGTTATATTAGGTTGAGTTATGTTAGTTTAAGCTATGTAGCGTCATGAGACCACCAAAAAGGACGTCATCTAACGAGATAGTGTTGTTTTATTGCATGTACGAAACTGCAATAGGTGAAATGTTGTGAAAGTACACAAAACGGCATGAACAAGCCAGATACTGCGTGTTGTACCGTTACAAGTGCGAAACTGCTATAATGTGATATTCTCATTAAAGCGCATGCAAGCATCGTGAAACCTTAAAGAACGATGTCATTTAGCGAGATACAGCGTTCTGTACTGCAATAAGTTGGTGAAAAACTGTGAGGTTATGCAAATATCGTAATTGTGAACGAAACAGTGTAATAGAGCGTTTTTCAATACAAGTGCGAATGTTAGGTTAAGTTAAGATATGAACCGTCGTAAAACCGCATTAAACAATGTCACTTAGTGAGATGCAGTGTTTTTCACCAGTAAAAGTCGGGAACTGCGATATCTAATTTGAAAGCGCTTGCAAACGTCGTTAGGTTAGGTTAGGTTAGGGTAGGTTAGGTTAGGTTACGTTAGCTTAGGTTAGGTTAGGTTTGGTTAGGTTAGGTTAGGTTAGGTTACGTTATGTTAGGTAAGGTTAGGTTAGGTTAGGTTGGGTTGGGTTGGGTTAGGTTAGGTTAGGTTAGGTTAGGTAAGGTTAGGTTAGGTTAGCTTAGGTTAGGTTACGTTAGGTTAAGTTATGAACTGTCGTAAAACCACATTAAACAATGTCACTTAGTGAGATGTAGTGTTTTTCAACATTACAAGTCGGGAACTACGATATCTAATGTGAAAGCGCATGAAACCGTCGTAATCTTGTAGAAAACATTGTAAAGTTGCGAGTAAAACGTTTTCTAACGATAGAAGTGCGAAGGTTAGGTTAGGTTAGGTTAGTTTAAGCAAGGTAGCGTCGTGAAACTACCAAAAACGACGTCATCTAACGAGATAGTGTTGTTTTATTGCGAGTAATAAACTGCGATAGGTGAAATGTTGTGAAAGCACACAAAATGGCATGAACAAGCCAAATACTGCGTGTTCTACCGTTACAAGTGCGAAACTGCTATATTGTGATGTTCTCGTTAAAGCGCATGCAAGCATCGTGAAACCTTAAAGAACAATGTCATTTAGCGAGATACAGCGTTCTGTACTGCAATAAGTTTGTGAAAAACTGTGAGGTTATGCAAATATCGTAATTGTGAACGAAACAGTGTAATAGAGCGTTTTTAGATACAAGTGCGAATGTTAGGTTAGGTTAAGATATGTACCGTCGTAAAACCGCATTAAACAATGTCACTTAGTGAGATGCAGTGTTTTTCACCATTACAAGTCGGGAACTGCGATATCTAATGTGAAAGCGCTTGCAACCGTCGTTAGGTTACGTTAGGTTAGGTTAGGTTAGGTTAGGTTTGGTTAGGTTAGGTTAGGTTAGGTTAGATTAGGTTAGGTTGGGTTGAGTTGGGTTAGGTTAGGTTAGGTTAGGTTGGGTTAGGTTAGGTTAGGTTAGGTTACGTTAGGTTAGGTTACGTTACGTTAGGTTAGGTTACGTTAGGTTAGGTTAGGTTAGGTAAGGATAATTTGGTTAGGTTAGGTAAGGTTAGCTTAGGTTAGGTTAGGTTGGGTTGGGTTAGGTTGGGTTAGGTTGGGTTAGGTTAGGTTACGTTAGGTTAGGTTAGGTTACGTTAGGTTATGTTAGGTTAGGTTAGGTTACGTTAGGTTAGGTTAGGTCAGGTAAGGTTAGGTTACGTTAGAATAGGTTAGGTTAGGTTAGGTTACGTTAGGTTAGGTTAGGTTAGGTTAGGTTTGGTTAGGTTAGGTTAGGTTAGCTTAGGTTAGGTTAGGTTGGGTTGGGTTAGGTTAGGTTAGGTTGGGTTAGGTTAGGTTAGGTTAGGTTAGGTTGGGTTAGGTTAGTTTAGGTTAGGTTAGGTTATGTTAGGTTGGGTTGGGTTAGGTTAGGTTAGGTTAGGTTAGGTAAGGTTAGGTTAGGTTAGGTTAGGTTACGTTAGGTTAAGGTATGAAACGTCGTAAAACCGCATTAAACAATGTCTCTAAGTGAGATGCAGTGTTTTTCACCTTTACAAGTTGGGAACTGCGATATCTAATGTGAAAGCGCTTGAAACGGTCGTATTGTTGTAGAAAGCAATGTAAAGTATTGAGTAAAACGTTTTCGAACGATAGAAGTGCGAAGGTTATGTTAGGTTGAATTATGTTAGTTTAAGCTAGGTAGCGTCGTGAAACCACGAAAAACGACGTCATCTAACGAGATATAATTGTATTATTTCATGTACGAAACTGCAATAGGTGAAATGTTGTGAAAGCACACAAAACGGCATGAACAAGCCAGATACTGCGTGTTGTACCGTTACAAGTACGAAACTGCTATGTTGTGATATTCTCGTTAAAGCGCATGCAAGCATCGTGAAACCTTAAAGAACAATGTCATTTAGCGAGAGACAGCGTTCTGTACTGTAATAAGTTGGTGAAAAACTGTGAGGTTATGCAAATATCGTATTTGTGAACGAAACAGTGTAATAGAGCGTTTTTAGATACAAGTGCGAATGTTAGGTTAGGTTAAGATATGTACCGTCGTAAAACCGCATTAAACAATGTCACTTAGTGAGATGCAGTGTTTTTCACCATTACAAGTCGGGAACTGCGATATCTAATGTGAAAGCGCTTGCAACCGTCGTTAGGTTAGGTTAGGTTAGGTTAGGTTAGGTTAGGTTGGGTTAGGTTAGGTTAGGTTACGTTAGGTTAGGTTAGGTTACGTTAGGTTAGGTTAGGTTAGGTTACGTTAGGTTAGGTTAGGTTAGGTAAGGATAATTTGGTTAGGTTAGGTAAGGTTAGGTTAGGTTAGGTTAGGTTGGGTTGGGTGTTGTTGGGTTGGGTTGGGTTGGGTTAGGTTGGGTTAGGTTAGGTTAGGTTACGTTAGGTTAGGTTAGGTTAGGTTAGGTTACGTTAGGTTATGTTAGGTTAGGTTAGGTTACGTTAGGTTAGGTTAGGTCAGGTAAGGTTAGGTTACGTTAGAATAGGTTAGGTTAGGTTAGGTTACGTTAGGTTAGGTTAGGTTAGGTTAGGTTTGGTTAGGTTAGGTTAGGTTATGTTAGGTTAGGTTAGGTTACGTTAGGTTAGGTTAGGTCAGGTAAGGTTAGGTTAGGTTAGGTTAGGTAAGGATAATTTGGTTAGGTTAGGTAAGGTTAGGTTAGGTTAGGTTAGGTTGGGTTGGGTGTTGTTGGGTTGGGTTAAGTTGGGTTAGGTTGGGTTAGGTTGGGTTAGGTTAGGTTAGGTTACGTTAGGTTAGGTTAGGTTAGGTTACGTTAGGTTATGTTAGGTTAGGTTAGGTTACGTTAGGTTAGGTTAGGTCAGGTAAGGTTAGGTTACGTTAGAATAGGTTAGGTTAGGTTAGGTTACGTTAGGTTAGGTTAGGTTTGGTTTGGTTAGGTTAGGTTAGGTTATGTTAGGTTAGGTTAGGTTACGTTAGGTTAGGTTAGGTCAGGTAAGGTTAGGTTACGTTAGAATAGGTTAGGTTAGGTTAGGTTACGTTAGGTTAGGTTAGGTTAGGTTAGGTTGGGTTGGGTTAGGTTAGGTTGGGTTAGGTTAGGTTAGGTTAGGTTAGGTTGGGTTAGGTTGGGTTACGTTAGGTTAGGTTAGGTTACGTTAGGTTAGGTTAGGTTACGTTAGGTTAGGTTAGGTTAGGTAAGGATAATTTGGTTAGGTTAGGTAAGGTTAGGTTAGGTTAGGTTAGGTTGGGTTGGGTGTTGTTGGGTTGGGTTAAGTTGGGTTAGGTTGGGTTAGGTTGGGTTAGGTTAGGTTAGGTTACGTTAGGTTAGGTTAGGTTAGGTTACGTTAGGTTATGTTAGGTTAGGTTAGGTTACGTTAGGTTAGGTTAGGTCAGGTAAGGTTAGGTTACGTTAGAATAGGTTAGGTTAGGTTAGGTTACGTTAGGTTAGGTTAGGTTTGGTTAGGTTAGGTTAGGTTAGGTTATGTTAGGTTAGGTTAGGTTACGTTAGGTTAGGTTAGGTCAGGTAAAGTTAGGTTACGTTAGAATAGGTTAGGTTAGGTTAGGTTACATTAGGTTAGGTTAGGTTAGGTTAGGTTAGGTTGGGTTGGGTTAGGTTAGGTTGGGTTAGGTTAGGTTAGGTTAGGTTAGGTTGGGTTAGGTTGGGTTAGGTTAGTTTAGGTTAGGTTAGGTTATGTTAGGTTGGGTTGGGTTGGGTTAGGTTAGGTTAGGTTAGGTAAGGTTAGGTTAGGTTAGGTTACGTTAGGTTAAGGTATGAACCGTCGTAAAACCTCATTAAACAATGTTACTTAGTGAGATGCAGTGTTTTTCACCATTACAAGTCGGGAACTGCGATATCTGATGTGAAAGCGCATGAAACCGTCGAAATGTTGTAGAGAGCACTGTAAAGTAGCGAGTAAAACGTTTTCTAACGATAGAAGTGCGAAGGTTATGTTAGGTTGAATTATGGTAGTTTAAGCTAGGTAGCGTCGTGAAACCACGAAAAAGGACGTCATCTAACGAGATATAATTGTATTATTTCATGTACGAAACTGCAATAGGTGAAATGTTGTGAAAGCACACAAAACGGCATGAACAAGCCAGATACTGCGTGTTGTACCGTTACAAGTACGAAACTGCTATGTTGTGATATTCTCGGTAAAGCGCATGCAAGCATCGTGAAACCTTAAAGAATGATGTCATTTAGCGATATACAGCGTTCTGTACTGTATTAAGTTGGAGAAAAACTGTGAGGTCATGCAAATATCTTCAATGTGAACGAAACAGTGTAATAGAGCGTTTTTAGATACAAGTGCGAACGTTAGGTTAGGTTAAGATATGAACCGTCGTAAAACCGCATGAAACAATGTCACTAAGTGAGATGCAGTGTTTTTCACCATTACAAGTCGGGAACTGCGATATCTATTGTGAAAGCGCATGAAACTGTCGTAATGTTGTAGAGAGCATTGTAAAGTAGCGAGTAAAACGTTTTCTAACGATAGAAGTGCGAAGGTTATATTAGGTTGAGTTATGTTAGTTTAAGCTATGTAGCGTCATGAGACCACCAAAAAGGACGTCATCTAACGAGATAGTGTTGTTTTATTGCATGTACGAAACTGCAATAGGTGAAATGTTGTGAAAGTACACAAAACGGCATGAACAAGCCAGATACTGCGTGTTGTACCGTTACAAGTGCGAAACTGCTATAATGTGATATTCTCATTAAAGCGCATGCAAGCATCGTGAAACCTTAAAGAACGATGTCATTTAGCGAGATACAGCGTTCTGTACTGCAATAAGTTGGTGAAAAACTGTGAGGTTATGCAAATATCGTAATTGTGAACGAAACAGTGTAATAGAGCGTTTTTCAATACAAGTGCGAATGTTAGGTTAAGTTAAGATATGAACCGTCGTAAAACCGCATTAAACAATGTCACTTAGTGAGATGCAGTGTTTTTCACCAGTAAAGTCGGGAACTGCGATATCTAATTTGAAAGCGCTTGCAAACGTCGTTAGGTTAGGTTAGGTTAGGGTAGGTTAGGTTAGGTTACGTTAGCTTAGGTTAGGTTAGGTTTGGTTAGGTTAGGTTAGGTTAGGTTACGTTATGTTAGGTAAGGTTAGGTTAGGTTAGGTTGGGTTGGGTTGGGTTAGGTTAGGTTAGGTTAGGTTAGGTAAGGTTAGGTTAGGTTAGCTTAGGTTAGGTTACGTTAGGTTAAGTTATGAACTGTCGTAAAACCACATTAAACAATGTCACTTAGTGAGATGTAGTGTTTTTCAACATTACAAGTCGGGAACTACGATATCTAATGTGAAAGCGCATGAAACCGTCGTAATCTTGTAGAAAACATTGTAAAGTTGCGAGTAAAACGTTTTCTAACGATAGAAGTGCGAAGGTTAGGTTAGGTTAGGTTAGTTTAAGCAAGGTAGCGTCGTGAAACTACCAAAAACGACGTCATCTAACGAGATAGTGTTGTTTTATTGCGAGTAATAAACTGCGATAGGTGAAATGTTGTGAAAGCACACAAAATGGCATGAACAAGCCAAATACTGCGTGTTCTACCGTTACAAGTGCGAAACTGCTATATTGTGATGTTCTCGTTAAAGCGCATGCAAGCATCGTGAAACCTTAAAGAACAATGTCATTTAGCGAGATACAGCGTTCTGTACTGCAATAAGTTTGTGAAAAACTGTGAGGTTATGCAAATATCGTAATTGTGAACGAAACAGTGTAATAGAGCGTTTTTAGATACAAGTGCGAATGTTAGGTTAGGTTAAGATATGTACCGTCGTAAAACCGCATTAAACAATGTCACTTAGTGAGATGCAGTGTTTTTCACCATTACAAGTCGGGAACTGCGATATCTAATGTGAAAGCGCTTGCAACCGTCGTTAGGTTACGTTAGGTTAGGTTAGGTTAGGTTAGGTTTGGTTAGGTTAGGTTAGGTTAGGTTAGATTAGGTTAGGTTGGGTTGAGTTGGGTTAGGTTAGGTTAGGTTAGGTTGGGTTAGGTTAGGTTAGGTTAGGTTACGTTAGGTTAGGTTACGTTACGTTAGGTTAGGTTACGTTAGGTTAGGTTAGGTTAGGTAAGGATAATTTGGTTAGGTTAGGTAAGGTTAGCTTAGGTTAGGTTAGGTTGGGTTGGGTTAGGTTGGGTTAGGTTGGGTTAGGTTAGGTTACGTTAGGTTAGGTTAGGTTACGTTAGGTTATGTTAGGTTAGGTTAGGTTACGTTAGGTTAGGTTAGGTCAGGTAAGGTTAGGTTACGTTAGAATAGGTTAGGTTAGGTTAGGTTACGTTAGGTTAGGTTAGGTTAGGTTAGGTTTGGTTAGGTTAGGTTAGGTTAGCTTAGGTTAGGTTAGGTTGGGTTGGGTTAGGTTAGGTTAGGTTGGGTTAGGTTAGGTTAGGTTAGGTTAGGTTGGGTTAGGTTAGTTTAGGTTAGGTTAGGTTATGTTAGGTTGGGTTGGGTTAGGTTAGGTTAGGTTAGGTTAGGTAAGGTTAGGTTAGGTTAGGTTAGGTTACGTTAGGTTAAGGTATGAAACGTCGTAAAACCGCATTAAACAATGTCTCTAAGTGAGATGCAGTGTTTTTCACCTTTACAAGTTGGGAACTGCGATATCTAATGTGAAAGCGCTTGAAACGGTCGTATTGTTGTAGAAAGCAATGTAAAGTATTGAGTAAAACGTTTTCGAACGATAGAAGTGCGAAGGTTATGTTAGGTTGAATTATGTTAGTTTAAGCTAGGTAGCGTCGTGAAACCACGAAAAACGACGTCATCTAACGAGATATAATTGTATTATTTCATGTACGAAACTGCAATAGGTGAAATGTTGTGAAAGCACACAAAACGGCATGAACAAGCCAGATACTGCGTGTTGTACCGTTACAAGTACGAAACTGCTATGTTGTGATATTCTCGTTAAAGCGCATGCAAGCATCGTGAAACCTTAAAGAATGATGTCATTTAGCGATATACAGCGTTCTGTACTGTAATAAGTTGGAGAAAAACTGTGAGGTCATGCAAATATCTTCAATGTGAACGAAACAGTGTAATAGAGCGTTTTTCAATACAAGTGCGAATGTTAGGTTAGGTTAAGATATGAACCGTCGTAAAACCGCATTAAACAATGTCACTTAGTGAGATGCAGTGTTTTTCACCATTACAAGTCGGGAACTGCGATATCTAATGTGAAAGCGCTTGCAAACGTCGTTAGGTTAGGTTAGGTTAGGTTAGGTTAGGTTACGTTAGCTTAGGTTAGGTTAGGTTTGGTTAGGTTAGGTTAGGTTAGGTTAGGTTATGTTAGGTAAGGTTTGGTTAGGTTAGGTTAGGTTAGGTTGGGTTTGGTAAGGTTAGGTTAGGTTGGGTTAGGTTTGGTTAGGTTAGGTTAGGTTAAGATATGAACCGCGCTAAAACCGCATTAAACAATGTCACTTAGTGAGATGCTGTGTTTTTCACCATTACAAGTCGGGAACTGCGATATCTAATGTGAAAGCGCATGAAACCGTCGTAATCTTTAGAAAACATTGTAAAGTAGCGAATAAAACGTTTTCTAACGATAGAAGTGCGAAGGTTAGGATATTTTGAGCTAGGTAGCGTCGTGAAACCACCAAAAACGATGTCATCTAACGAGATAGTGTTGTTTTATTGCGAGTACGAAACTGCGATAGGTGAAATATTGTGAAAGCACACAAAATGGCATGAACTAGCCTGATACTGCGTCTTGTGCCTTACAAGTGCGAAACTGCTTTATTGTGATATTCTCGTTAAAGCGCATGCAAGCATCGTGAAACCTTAAAGAACGATGTCATTTAGCGAGATACAGCGTTCTGTACTGCAATAAGTTGGTGAAAAACTGTGAGGTTATGCAAATATCGTAATTGTGAACGAAACAGTGTAATAGAGCGTTTTTAGATACAAGTGCGAATGTTAGGTTAGGTTAAGATATGAACCGTCGTAAAACCGCATTAAACAATGTCACTTAGTGAGATGCAGTGTTTTTCACCATTACAAGTCGGGAACTGCGATATCTAATGTGAAAGCGCTTGCAAACGTCGTTAGGTTAGGTTAGGTTAGGTTAGGTTAGGTTAGGTTAGGTTACGTTAGCTTAGGTTAGGTTAGGTTTGGTTAGGTTAGGTTAGGTTAGGTTAGGTTATGTTAGGTAAGGTTAGGTTAGGTTAGGTTGGGTTGGGTTGGGTTAGGTTAGGTTAGGTTAGGTTAGGTAAGGTTAGGTTAGGTTAGGTTAGGTTAGGTTACGTTAGGTTAAGTTATGAACTGTCGTAAAACCGCATTAAACAATGTCACTTAGTGAGATGTAGTGTTTTTCAACATTACAAGTCGGGAACTACGATATCTAATGTGAAAGCGCATGAAACCGTCGTAATCTTGTAGAAAACATTGTAAAGTTGCGAGTAAAACGTTTTCAAACGATAGAAGTGCGAAGGTTAAGTTAGGTTGAGTTATGTTAGTTTAAGCTAGGTAGCGTCCTGAAACCACCAAAAACGACGTCATCTAACGAGATAGTGTTGTTTTATTGCGAGTACAAAACTGCGATAGGTGAAATGTTGTGAAAGCACACAAAACGGCATGAACAAGCCAAATACTGCGTGTTGTACCGTTACAAGTGCGAAACTGCTATGTTGTGATATTCTCGTTAAAGCGCATGCAAGCATCGTGAAACGTTAAAGAATGATGTCATTTAGCGAGAGACAGCGTTCTGTACTGTAATAAGTTGGTGAAAAACTGTGAGGTCAAGCAAATATCATAATTGTGAACGAAGCAGTGTAATTGAGCGTATACAAGTGCGTATTGAGCGTATATACAATTGAGCGTATATACATATAATAATTGAGCGTATATACAAGTGCGAATGTTAGGTTAGGTTGAGATATCAACCGTCGTAAAACCGCATTAAACAATGTCACTTAGTGAGATGTAGTGTTTTTCAACATTACAAGTCGGGAACTACGATATCTAATGTGAAAGCGCATGAAACCGTCGTAATCTTGTAGAAAACATTGTAAAGTTGCGACTAAAACGTTTTCTAACGATAGAAGTGCGAAGGTTAGGTTAGGTTAGTTTAGGCAAGGTAGCGTCGTGAAACTACCAAAAACGACGTCATCTAACGAGATAGTGTTGTTTTATTGCGAGTAATAAACTGCGATTGGTGAAATGTGAAAGCACACAAAATGGCATGAACAAGCCAAATACTGCGTGTTCTACCGTTACAAGTGCGAAACTACTATATTGTGATATTCTCGTTAAAGCGCATGCAAGCATCGTGAAACCTTAAAGAACAATGTCATTGAGCGAGATACAGCGTTCTGTACTGCAATAAGTTGGTGAAAAACTGTGAGGTTATGCAAATATCGTATTTGTGAACGAAACAGTGTAATAGAGCGTTTTTAGATACAAGTGCGAATGTTAGGTTAGGTTAAGATATGTACCGTCGTAAAACCGCATTAAACAATGTCACTTAGTGAGATGCAGTGTTTTTCACCATTACAAGTCGGGAACTGCGATATCTAATGTGAAAGCGCTTGCAACCGTCGTTAGGTTAGGTTAGGTTAGGTTAGGTTAGGTTAGGTTTGGTTAGGTTAGGTTAGGTTAGATTAGGTTAGGTTGGGTTGAGTTGGGTTAGGTTAGGTTAGGTTAGGTTAGGTTGGGTTAGGTTAGGTTAGGTTACGTTACGTTAGGTTAGGTTAGGTTACGTTAGGTTAGGTAAGGTTAGGTTACGTTAGGTTAGGTTAGGTTAGGTAAGGATAATTTGGTTGGGTTAGGTTGGGTTGGGTGTTGTTGGGTTGGGTTGGGTTGGGTTAGATTGGGTTAGGTTAGGTTACGTTAGGTTAGGTTAGGTTAGGTTACGTTAGGTTATGTTAGGTTAGGTTAGGTTACGTTAGGTTAGGTTAGGTCAGGTAAGGTAAGGTTACGTTAGAATAGGTTAGGTTAGGTTACGTTAAGTTAGGTTAGGTTAGGTTAGGTTAGGTTTGGTTAGGTTAGGTTAGGTTAGCTTAGGTTAGGTTAGGTTGGGTTGGGTTTGGTTAGGTTGGGTTAGGTTAGGTTAGGTTGGGTTAGGTTAGTTTAGGTTAGGTTAGGTTATGTTAGGTTGGGTTGGGTTAGGTTAGGTTAGGTTAGGTTAGGTAAGGTTAGGTTAGGTTAGGTTAGGTTAGGTTAGGTTACGTTAGGTTAAGGTATGAACCGTCGTAAAACCGCATTAAACAATGTCACTTAGTGAGATGCAGTGTTTTTCACCTTTACAAGTTGGGAACTGCGATATCTGATGTGAAAGCGCTTGAAACCGTCGTAATGTTGTAGAAAGCAATGTAAAGTAGCGAGTAAAATGTTTTCTAACGATAGAAGTCCGACGGTTATGTTAGGTTGAGGTATGTTAGTTTAAGCTAGGTAGCGTCGTGAAACCACCAAAAACGACGTCATCTAACGAGATAGTGTTGTTTTATTGCGAGTACGAAACTGCGATAGGTGAAATGTTGTGAAAGCACACAAAACGTCATGAACAAGCCAAATACTGCGTGTAGTACCGTTACAAGTGCGAAACTGCTATGTTGTTATATTCTCGTTAAAGCGCATGCAAGCATCGTGAAACCTTAAAGAATGATGTCATTTAGCGAGAGACAGCGTTCTGTACTGTAATAAGTTGGTGAAAAACTGTGAGGTCATGCAAATATCGTAATTCTGAACGAAACAGTGTAATAGAGCGTTTTGAGATACAAGCGCGAATGTTAGGTTGGGTTAAGATATGAACCGTCGTAAAACCGCATTGAACAATGTCACTTTGTGAGATGCAGGTTTTTTCACCATTACAAGTCGGGAACTGCGATATCTAATGTGAAAGTGCATGAAACCGTCGTAATGTTGTAGAGAGCATTGTAAAGTAGCGAGTGAAACGTTTTCTAACGATAGAAGTGCGAAGGTTATGTTAAGTTGAATTATGTTAGTTTAACCTAGGTAGCGTCGTGAAACCTCCAAAAAAGACATCATCTAACGAGATATAATTGTTTTATTTCATGTACGAAACTGCAATAGGTGAAATGTTGTGAAAGCACACAAAACGGCATGAACAAGCCAGATACTGCGTGTTGTACCGTTACAAGTGCGAAACTGCTATAATGTGATATTCTCGTTAAAGTGCATGCAAGCATCGTGAAACCTTAAAGAACGAAGTCATTTAGCGAGAAACAGCGTTCTGTACAGCAATAAGTTGGTGAAAAACTGTGAGGTCATGCAAATATCGTAATTGTGAACGAAACAGTGTAATAGTGCGTTTTGAGATACAAGTGCGAATGTTAGGTTAGGTTAAGATATGAACCGTCGTAAAACCGCATTAAACACTGTCACTTTGTGAGATGCAGTGTTTTTCACCATTACAAGTCGGGAACTGCGATATCTAATGTGAAAGCACATGAAACCGTCGTTAGGTTAGGTTAGGTTAGGTTAGGTTTGGTTAGGTTAGGTTAGGTTAGGTTAGATTAGGTTAGCTTGGGTTGAGTTGGGTTAGGTTAGGTTAGGTTAGGTTTGGTTTGGTTAGGTTAGGTTTGGTTTGGTTAGGTTAGGTTAGGTTAGATTAGGTTAGCTTGGGTTGAGTTGGGTTAGGTTAGGTTAGGTTAGGTTAGGTTGGGTTAGGTTAGGTTAGGTTGGGTTAGGTTAGTTTAGGTTAGGTTAGGTTAGCTTGGGTTGGGTTGGGTTAGGTTAGGTTAGGTTAGGTAAGGTTAGGTTAGGTTAGGTTAGGTTTCGTTAGGTTAAGTTATGAACTGTCGTAAAACCGCATTAAACAATGTCACTTAGTGAGATGCAGTGTTTTTCACCTTTACAAGTTGGGAACTGCGATATGTATTGTGAAAGCACTTGAAACCGTCGTAATGTTGTAGAAAGCAATGTAAAGTAGCGAGTAAAACGTTTTCTAACGATAGAAGTGCGAAGGTTATGTTAGGTTGAGGTATGTTAGTTTAAGCTAGGTAGCGTCGTGAAACCACCAAAAACGACGTCATCTAACGAGATAGTGTTGTTTTGTTGCGAGTACGAAACTGCGATAGGTGAAATGTTGTGAAAGCACACAAAACGGCATGAACAAGCCAAATACTGCGTGTTGTACCGTTACAAGTGCGAAACTGCTATGTTGTGATATTCTCGTTAAAGCGCATGCAAGCATCGTGAAACCTTAAAGAACGATGTCATTTAGCGAGATACAGCGTTCTGTACTGCAATAAGTTGGTGAAAAACTGTGAGGTCATGCAAATATCGTAATTGTGAACGAAACAGTGTAATAGTGCGTTTTGAGATACAAGTGCGAATGTTAGGTTAGGCTAAGATATGAACCGTCGTAAAACCACATTAAACAATGTCACTTTGTGAGATGCAGTGTTTTTCACCATTACAAGTCGGGAACTGCGATATCTAATGTGAAAGCGCATGAAACCGTCGTAATGTTGTAGAGAGCATTGTAAAGTAGCGAGTAAAACGTTTTCTAACGATAGAAGTGCGAAGGTTATATTAGGTTGAGTTATGTTAGTTTAAGCTAGGTAGCGTCGTGAGACCACCAAAAAGGACGTCGTCTAACGAGATAGTGTTGTTTTATTGCATGTACGAAACTGCAATAGGTGAAATGTTGTGAAAGTACACAAAACGGCATGAACAAGCCAGATACTGCGTGTTGTACCGTTACAAGTGCGAAACTGCTGTAATGTGATATTCTCGTTAAAGCGCATGCAAGCATCGTGAAACCTTAAAGAACGATGTCATTTAGCGAGATACAGCGTTCTGTACTGCAATAAGTTGGTGAAAAACTGTGAGGTCATGCAAATATCGTAATTGTGAACGAAACAGTGTAATAGTGCGTTTTGAGATACAAGTGCGAATGTTAGGTTAGGTTAAGATATGAACCGTCGTAAAACCGCATTAAACACTGTCACTTTGTGAGATGCAGTGTTTTTCACCATTACAAGTCGGGAACTGCGATATCTAATGTGAAAGCGCATGAAACCGTCGTTAGGTTAGGTTAGGTTCGGTTAGGTTACGTTAGCTTAGGTTAGGTTAGGTTTGGTTAGGTTAGGTTAGGTTAGGTTAGGTTAGGTTATGTTAGGTAAGGTTTGGTTAGGTTAGGTTAGGTTAGGTTGGGTTAGGTAAGGTTAGGTTAGGTTGGGTTAGGTTTGGTTAGGTTAGGTTAGGTTAAGATATGAACCGCGCTAAAACCGCATTAAACAATGTCACTTAGTGAGATGCTGTGTTTTTCACCATTACAAGTTGGGAACTGCGATATCTAATGTGAAAGCGCATGAAACCGTCGTAATCTTTAGAAAACATTGTAAAGTAGCGAATAAAACGTTTTCTAACGACAGAAGTGCGAAGGTTAGGTTAGGTTAGGTTAGTTTAAGCTAGGTAACGTCGTGAAACTACCAAAAACGACGTCATCTATCGAGATAGTGTTGTTTTATTGCGAGTATTAAACTGCGATAGGTGAAATGTTGTGAAAGCACACAAAACGGCATGGACAAGCCAAATACTGCGTGTTCTACCTTTACAAGTGCGAAACTGCTATATTGTGATATTCTCTTTAAGCGCATGCAAGTATCGTGAAACCTTAAAGAACGATGTCATTTAGCGAGATACAGCGTTCTGTACTGTAATAAGTTGGTGAAAAACTGTGAGGTTATGCAAATATCGTAATTGTGAACGAAACAGTGTAATAGAGCGTTTTTAGATACAAGTGCGAATGTTAGGTTAGGTTAAGATATGTACCGTCGTAAAACCGCATTAAACAATGTCACTTAGTGAGATGCAGTGTTTTTCACCATTACAAGTCGGGAACTGCGATATCTAATGTGAAAGCGCTTGCAACCGTCGTTAGGTTACGTTAGGTTAAGTTAGGTTAGGTTAGGTTAGGTTAGGTTTGGTTAGGTTAGGTTAGGTTAGGTTAGGTTAGATTAGGTTAGGTTGGGTTGAGTTGGGTTAGGTTAGGTTAGGTTAGGTTAGGTTGGGTTAGGTTAGGTTAGGTTAGGTTACGTTAGGTTAGGTTAGGTTACGTTAGGTTAGGTTAGGTTACGTTAGGTTAGGTTAGGTTAGGTAAGGATAATTTGGTTAGGTTAGGTAAGGTTAGCTTAGGTTAGGTTAGGTTGGGTTGGGTGTTGTTGGGTTGGGTTGGGTTGGGTTAGGTTGGGTTAGGTTAGGTTACGTTAGGTTAGGTTAGGTTAGGTTACGTTAGGTTATGTTAGGTTAGGTTAGGTTACGTTAGGTTAGGTTAGGTCAGGTAAGGTTAGGTTACGTTAGAATAGGTTAGGTTAGGTTAGGTTACGTTAGGTTAGGTTAGGTTAGGTTAGGTTTGGTTAGGTTAGGTTAGGTTAGCTTAGGTTAGGTTAGGTTGGGTTGGGTTAGGTTAGGTTGGGTTAGGTTAGGTTAGGTTAGGTTGGGTTAGGTTAGTTTAGGTTAGGTTAGGTTATGTTAGGTTGGGTTGGGTTAGGTTAGGTTAGGTTAGGTTAGGTTAGGTAAGGTTAGGTTAGTTTAGGTTAGGTTACGTTAGGTTAAGGTATGAACCGTCGTAAAACCGCATTAAACAATGTCACTAAGTGAGATGCAGTGTTTTTCACCTTTACAAGTTGGGAACTGCGATATCTAATGTGAAAGCGCTTGAAACGGTCGTATTGTTGTAGAAAGCAATGTAAAGTAGCGAGTAAAACGTTTTCTAACGATAGAAGTGCGAAGGTTATGTTAGGTTGAGTTATGTTAGTTTAAGCTAGGTAGCGTCGTGAAACCACCAAAAACGACGTCATCTAACGAGATAGTGTTGTTTTATTGCGAGTACGAAACTGCGATAGGTGAAATGTTGTGAAAGCACACAAAACGGCATGAACAAGCCAAATACTGCGTGTTGTACCGTTACAAGTGCGAAACTGCTATGTTGTGATATTCTCGTTAAAGCGCATGCAAGCATCGTGAAACGTTAAAGAATGATGTCATTTAGCGAGAGACAGCGTTCTGTACTGTAATAAGTTGGTGAAAAACTGTGAGGTCAAGCAAATATCGTAATTCTGAACGAAACAGTGTAATTGAGCGTATACAAGTGCGTATTGAGCGTATATACATATAATAATTGAGCGTATATACAAGTGCGAATGTTAGGTTAGGTTGAGATATCAACCGTCGTAAAACCGCATTAAACAATGTCACTTAGTGAGATGTAGTGTTTTTCAACATTACAAGTCGGGAACTACGATATCTAATGTGAAAGCGCATGAAACCGTCGTAATCTTGTAGAAAACATTGTAAAGTTGCGAGTAAAACGTTTTCTAACGATAGAAGTGCGAAGGTTAGGTTAGGTTAGGTTAGTTTAAGCAAGGTAGCGTCGTGAAACTACCAAAAACGACGTCATCTAACGAGATAGTGTTGTTTTATTGCGAGTAATAAACTGCGATTGGCGAAATGTGAAAGCACACAAAATGGCATGAACAAGCCAAATACTGCGTGTTCTACCGTTACAAGTGCGAAACTACTATATTGTGATATTCTCGTTAAAGCGCATGCAAGCATCGTGAAACCTTAAAGAACAATGTCATTGAGCGAGATACAGCGTTCTGTACTGCAATAAGTTGGTGAAAAACTGTGAGGTTATGCAAATATCGTATTTGTGAACGAAACAGTGTAATAGAGCGTTTTTAGATACAAGTGCGAATGTTAGGTTAGGTTAAGATATGTACCGTCGTAAAACCGCATTAAACAATGTCACTTAGTGAGATGCAGTGTTTTTCACCATTACAAGTCGGGAACTGCGATATCTAATGTGAAAGCGCTTGCAACCGTCGTTAGGTTAGGTTAGGTTAGGTTAGGTTAGGTTAGGTTTGGTTAGGTTAGGTTAGGTTAGATTAGGTTAGGTTGGGTTGAGTTGGGTTAGGTTAGGTTAGGTTGGGTTAGGTTAGGTTAGGTTACGTTACGTTAGGTTAGGTTAGGTTACGTTAGGTTAGGTAAGGTTAGGTTACGTTAGGTTAGGTTAGGTTAGGTAAGGATAATTTGGTTGGGTTAGGTTGGGTTGGGTGTTGTTGGGTTGGGTTGGGTTGGGTTAGGTTGGGTTAGGTTAGGTTACGTTAGGTTAGGTTAGGTTAGGTTACGTTAGGTTGTTAGGTTAGGTTAGGTTACGTTAGGTTAGGTTAGGTCAGGTAAGGTAAGGTTACGTTAGAATAGGTTAGGTTAGGTTACGTTAGGTTAGGTTAGGTTAGGTTAGGTTAGGTTTGGTTAGGTTAGGTTAGGTTAGCTTAGGTTAGGTTAGGTTGGGTTGGGTTTGGTTAGGTTGGGTTAGGTTAGGTTAGGTTAGGTTAGGTTGGGTTAGGTTAGTTTAGGTTAGGTTAGGTTATGTTAGGTTGGGTTGGGTTAGGTTAGGTTAGGTTAGGTTAGGTTACGTTAGGTTAAGGTATGAACCGTCGTAAAACCGCATTAAACAATGTCACTTAGTGAGATGCAGTGTTTTTCACCTTTACAAGTTGGGAACTGCGATATCTGATGTGAAAGCGCTTGAAACCGTCGTAATGTTGTAGAAAGCAATGTAAAGTAGCGAGTAAAATGTTTTCTAACGATAGAAGTCCGAAGGTTATGTTAGGTTGAGGTATGTTAGTTTAAGCTAGGTAGCGTAGTGAAACCACCAAAAACGACGTCATCTAACGAGATAGTGTTGTTTTATTGCGAGTACGAAACTGCGATAGGTGAAATGTTGTGAAAGCACACAAAACGTCATGAACAAGCCAAATACTGCGTGTAGTACCGTTACAAGTGCGAAACTGCTATGTTGTGATATTCTCGTTAAAGCGCATGCAAGCATCGTGAAACCTTAAAGAACGATGTCATTTAGCGAGATACAGCGTTCTGTACTGCAATAAGTTGGTGAAAAACTGTGAGGTTATGCAAATATCGTAATTGTGAACGAAACAGTGTAATAGTGCGTTTTGAGATACAAGTGCGAATGTTAGGTTAGGCTAAGATATGAACCGTCGTAAAACCGCATTAAACAATGTCACTTTGTGAGATGCAGTGTTTTTCACCATTACAAGTCGGGAACTGCGATATCTAATGTGAAAGCGCATGAAACCGTCGTAATGTTGTAGAGAGCATTGTAAAGTAGCGAGTAAAACGTTTTCTAACGATAGAAGTGCGAAGGTTATATTAGGTTGAGTTATGTTAGTTTAAGCTAGGTAGCGTCGTGAGACCACCAAAAAGGACGTCGTCTAACGAGATAGTGTTGTTTTATTGCATGTACGAAACTGCAATAGGTGAAATGTTGTGAAAGTACACAAAACGGCATGAACAAGCCAGATACTGCGTGTTGTACCGTTACAAGTGCGAAACTGCTGTAATGTGATATTGTCGCGCGTGAACAAGAGGGACTTCAGGTAAAGAATACCGCGTAGTCACAGAGGTGCAGGTCAGGGACACCACAACCAAAAACAAAAGCCTCGGCGAGAGCGCGCTAGCCCAACAACTTCTTCCTCGTTTTTCTCCTCGATGCGGGCTCGTGCTCGCCGCAGTTCATGGCCAGGTGGCATTATTCCCCCACTGAAAAAAAAAAAGCATCGCCCCGATGCTCGCGCGAATGGTAGTGGATAAGCGGAAGTAAAGCAGACATGCACACTGTGGGCACACTTAAGAAAAAAAAAACAACAACAAAAGAACAAGGCTGAGGCACGGTCCCACTAACGTACGAAGTACGGCTTGAGCCGTACAACGTGAACAATCTCTGGGTAGTGCTTTCGACGCTGGGGTGACATGGTTCCATATGGAACCACCTCATAATTCACGTCACTGATGCGACGCACTACTTTGTAGGGTCCAAAGTAGCGACTCAGGAGCTTTTCGGACAACCCTTGGCGGCGAACCGGAGTCCATACCCAAACTAGATCTCCTGGGTGGTATTCGACCTGTCGATGGCGAAGATTGTAGCGGCGTGCATCTGCAGTTTGTTGTTGCGTAATATGCAGGCGTGCCAACTGTCGAGCTTCTTCGGCAAACTGAGCAAGCTGCTCAGCGTCAGGTGTGAGCGACCCGTCGTAATCGTGTGGCAACATAGCGTCCAACATGGTCTGGACCTCACGCCCATAGACGAGACGGAACGGTGTGAATCGTGTCGTTTCTTGGATGGCAGTGTTGTAGGCGAATGTTACGTATGGAAGGACCTGATCCCACGTCTTGTGTTGAACGTCTACATACATGGACAACATATCGGCGATGGTCTTGTTAAGTCGTTCCGTCAGGCCGTTAGTCTGCGGATGATACGCCGTCGTCTTGCGATGGCTCGTGAAGCTTAGCTTGAATACATCGTCAATGAGCTGAGCCGTGAAAGCTGTTCCGCGATCAGTGATGACGCAAGACGGGGCGCCATGTCGAAGAACGATCTGTTCGACGAAAAACTGGGCAACATCGGAAGCTGTAGCTCGTTGCAGGGCTCTTGTCTCGGCGTATCTCGTTAGATAATCTGTCGCTACAACTATCCATTTGTTACCGGCAGATGACAGAGGAAACGGCCCCAGTAAATCCATGCCTATTTGATCGAACGGCGACCTTGGTGGTGTGATTGGTTGCAGCAGGCCTGCAGGCTTCAGTGGCGGAGATTTGCGGCGTTGACATTCACGGCAGCTTTTCACATATCTCTTGACGTACATAGCAAGTCTCGGCCAGTAGTACGCCTGTTGAACTCTGGCGAGAGTTCGTGAAGAACCTAGATGCCCGGATGTGGGTTCGTCGTGGCAGGCCAGAAGAATGTCGTCTCGCATGTCAGATGGGACCACTAGCAAGTAGGCTTTTCCATTGCCGTTCGAGTTTGATTTATACAAGACACCGTTCCGCAGGCAGAACGAAGAGAGATTGCGAGAGATGTGCCGAGGTACGGGTGTGTTGCGTCCTTCTAGTTGGTCAATGATTGCGCGAATCTCGACGTCATCGTGTTGTCGTGCGATCAAGTCTGTTGCAGTGAGGACTCCGAGAAAGCCGCAGTCATCGTCATTGTCGGGATCACAAACTCCGGTAGGTGCACGTGACAAGGAATCAGCATCTTCGTGCTTGCGGCCTGATTTATAGACAATGGTAAGGTCAAACTCTTGCAAACGAAGGCTCCATCGTGCCAGACGCCCAGACGGGTCTCGTAAATTGGCTAACCAGCACAATGAGTGATGATCAGTAACTACTTTAAAGTGACGACCGTAGAGGTAAGGCCTGAATTTCATAGTGGCCCACACTACTGCTAGGCACTCTTTCTCCGAGGTGGAATAGTTCATCTCGGCGCGAGACAGGGCACGGCTGGCGTAAGCTATCACGCGCTCGGTGCCTTCTTGATGTTGGACAAGCACGGCGCCGAGACCTACATTGCTCGCGTCGGTATGAACTTCCGTGGCAGCATCCTCGTCGAAGTGAGCAAGAACTGGTGGTGCCTGCATACGCTCACGTAGATCGATAAAAGCCGCGTTCTGTTCTTCATTCCAAACGAATGGTACGTCGTCACGTGTGAGACGAGTCAGAGGCTCGGCAA
This sequence comes from Rhipicephalus microplus, assembly GCF_043290135.1. Lineage (NCBI taxonomy): Eukaryota > Metazoa > Arthropoda > Arachnida > Ixodida > Ixodidae > Rhipicephalus > Rhipicephalus microplus. Next base: position 4,432,429 of record NC_134701.1, read on the forward strand.
TTCTAGAAAAATTAGCGATGAAGCGACGATAGTAGGCGCACAGACCGAGGAAGCGGCGTACTGCTTTCTTGTCACGGGGAACGGGAAAGGAGGCTACGGCGGTTGTCTTGTCGGGGTCAGGTCGAACACCGTCTGCGCTCACAACATGCCCCAGAAATTTAAGTTCTTTATAGCCAAAGTGGCATTTTTCTGGCTTCAGCGTGAGGTTCGCAGAGTGGAGTGCTTCCAGAACAGCCTGCAGACGTTTCAAGTGTTCCTCGAAAGTGACCGAAAATACGACGACATCATCGAGATAAACTAAGCAGGTGTTCCACTTCAGACCGGTAAGAACAGTGTCCATCATTCTTTGGAATGTCGCTGGTGCAGAACACAGGCCGAAGGGAAGCACCTTGAATTCATACAGGCCGTCCGGTGTAACAAAAGCAGTTTTTTCTCGGTCTCTTTCATCAACCTCAATCTGCCAGTATCCGCTTTTCAAGTCTATGGATGAAAAATACCTTGCTCGCCGTAGTCTGTCTAGTGAATCATCGATGCGTGGCAGAGGATACACGTCTTTTTTTGTCACGTCGTTCAGCTTTCTGTAGTCCACGCAGAAACGCAACGTTCCGTCCTTTTTCTTTACAAGAACGACTGGCGATGACCATGGACTATTGGACGGCTGTATAACATCATCCTGAAGCATCTCTTCGACTTGAGCATTGATCGCGTCACGTTCTTTGGCAGAAACTCGGTAGGGTTGTTGCTTTATGGGCGAGACATCGGTGTGTATAATAATCCGGTGTTTCATAAGGGGCGTTTGACGCACCTTTGAGGATGAAGCGAAACACTCTTGAAATTCAAGCAACAGCTCCTGCAGCGCTGTGCGTTCTTTCTGCGTGAGGCTCGAATTGATGTCCACCTTTTCAAGAGCCTTAGAAACGCCGGTCGATGTCGATTGTAGCCCACTATTTATTGATGCGGCAGAAAAACATTCAGCAACGTCTTCGATGGGGTAGGCGAAAGCGATAGCGGTGCGTCGAAACAGGTGCCGCTGCTCATTACTAAAATTTGTCACAAGCAGCGTGGCACGTCTGTCGTGAAGCGTAATGAGGCTGCGGGCTGCACAGACACCTATGCTAAACAAAAGTGTCAAGTTGCCTTCGGCGACTGCCTCACCGTCACGTATCTCGTCACACACGACTTCAACCAGGATGCTTGAACGTGGAGGCAACGTGATTATGTCGGCCGAAACACGAAGCGAACTGAGATGGCTGTCATCAGGCTTTTCTGCTTTGTCTGTAGAGAACGTCACTGTGCGCTGTCGGAGGTCAATGATAGCGCCGTATTCACGTAAAAAGTCGACGCCTAGGATGAGGTCTCGGGAGCATTCAGGAAGTATAAGGCAGCTGCAGAGAAATGTGCGTTTGCGAATGCCGACTCTAATCGTGCAGATACCGAGAGGGGTGACGACGTGCCCGCCGGCTGTACGGATTCGTGTCCCGTACCACGGCGTACCCACTTTCTTGAGATGCGTCGCCAGTTTTCTGCTCATGATGGAGTAGTCGGCCCCTGTGTCTAATAAAGCTGTAATATCGTGGCGGCCGTCGAGCACTACAGGTATATCTAGGGAAAGTCGGCTTTCTGATTCGGGAGCTGTCGTCGTTGAACCACTGCTGGTACGTACTCGCATGGATTGGGGCCCTTGTTCGTGTCGTTTATCAGCGGCCCCGCCCCCGAAGGTCGCTGTCGTTAGTTTTCCCGCCTAGGGCTGAGCGGCCGTGCTGGCGCCGCCCCTGGGTGGTTCGGGACACTTGACGAAGACCTTCTTGGAGATGGTGATCGTGACTGGCGCCGCGGGAGCAGTGGCATGCGCTGCTCGGACAGGTACTCCTCAATCGCTCTGGGTCTTTCGCCAAATCTTGGCCTGGGTGAGTCGACGGCGAAACCCTGAAGTCCGAGGCGACGGTACTGGCATTCGCGGTACACGTGTCCGGCTTCGCCACAGTGGTAGCACAGCGGCCGCCTGTCCGGTGTGCGCCATACGTCCGATTTCCGCGGGAGGAGCTGCCGATTCTCGAAATGCTGGACTGGTTGAACTGCTGGGAGTGGATCGCGATGTGCAGGGTGTACGAAACGGCGTGGAGGAGCGTAACGACTCGCAGCTTCGGCGTACGATGCAGGAGCGACGTAACAGCTCACAGCCTCGGCATAAGATGCGCGGTGAGGCTCGATCGGTACAGGCGGGGAAGCATCGTTGGACAGCGGGACTTGCAAAGCCTGCTGTACTTCACTCCTGATGAGGCTGGAGATGGATCCCGCAGCAGGTGGAGGCGGCCCGTGAATCTTCTGCAGCTCGTCGCGTACCACCGATCTGATGAGGTCGCAGAGAGCTTCGAGATTGACGTTACTCCCCGCAACTCCAATCTGGTCCACCGGCGAGGCAACATTCACGTGGCGGTCGTACACAGCTGATCGCTGCTGCAGCATGTTTTCCATTGTCGTTGCTTCAGTTAAAAACTCTGCCACAGTATTCGGGGGACTTCGCACGAGACCAGCGAAGAGTTGCTCCTTAACTCCTCGCATTAGGTGGCGCAACTTCTTGTCTTCTCCCATACCTGGGTCAGCGCGACGGAAAAGGCTCGTCATGTCCTCCACGTACGCCATCACGCTCTCGTTCGGCATTTGGATGCGTGATTGGATGGCCCGTTCCGCTCGTTCACGGCGATGGGGGTCAGCGTAACTTGCCAGCAGCTGACGACAAAACATCGTCCACGACGAGAAGGGTTCGCGGTTCTCGTACCAAGTACGAGCTCCGTCCTCAAGGCTGAAATATACATTCCGCAGCTTGTTGGCGTCGGTCCACTCGTTGAAAGCCGCAACGCGTTCAAAATGAGCCAACCAGTCCACAACATCCTCCAACATGGAGCCACGGAACACCTTCGGCACTCGTGGCTTCTGCAGCGTGTAATTAGCCATCGGAATATTTTCCGTACCGCTCTGGGGTGGTGCAGTTGATGCCATCTCCGGTAGAGGTTCACGCTCGGGGGACAATCCTCGGATTCTCCGGCTGGCCCGGTGGACAGGTGTTGCGACTGCGGGTATAGGGCTCCCAGGAGGCGTTTGGATCATTGACTGGGAATACCCAGCGACTCCACCAGTTGTCGCGCGTGAACAAGAGGGACTTCAGGTAAAGAATACCGCGTAGTCACAGAGGTGCAGGTCAGGGACACCACAACCAAAAACAAAAGCCTCGGCGAGAGCGCGCTAGCCCAACAACTTCTTCCTCGTTTTTCTCCTCGATGCGGGCTCGTGCTCGCCGCAGTTCATGGCCAGGTGGCAATATTCTCGTTAAAGCGCATGCAAGCATCGTGAAACCTTAAAGAACGATGTCATTTAGCGAGATACAGCGTTCTGTACTGCAATAAGTTGGTGAAAAACTGTGAGGTCATGCAAATATCGTAATTGTGAACGAAACAGTGTAATAGTGCGTTTTGAGATACAAGTGCGAATGTTAGGTTAGGTTAAGATATGAACCGTCGTAAAACCGCATTAAACACTGTCACTTTGTGAGATGCAGTGTTTTTCACCATTACAAGTCGGGAACTGCGATATCTAATGTGAAAGCGCATGAAACCGTCGTTAGGTTAGGTTAGGTTCGGTTAGGTTACGTTAGCTTAGGTTAGGTTAGGTTTGGTTAGGTTAGGTTAGGTTAGGTTAGGTTATGTTAGGTAAGGTTTGGTTAGGTTAGGTTAGGTTAGGTTGGGTTAGGTAAGGTTAGGTTAGGTTGGGTTAGGTTTGGTTAGGTTAGGTTAGGTTAAGATATGAACCGCGCTAAAACCGCATTAAACAATGTCACTTAGTGAGATGCTGTGTTTTTCACCATTACAAGTTGGGAACTGCGATATCTAATGTGAAAGCGCATGAAACCGTCGTAATCTTTAGAAAACATTGTAAAGTAGCGAATAAAACGTTTTCTAACGACAGAAGTGCGAAGGTTAGGTTAGGTTAGGTTAGTTTAAGCTAGGTAACGTCGTGAAACTACCAAAAACGACGTCATCTATCTTGATAGTGTTGTTTTATTGCGAGTATTAAACTGCGATAGGTGAAATGTTGTGAAAGCACACAAAACGGCATGAACAAGCCAAATACTGCGTGTTCTACCTTTACAAGTGCGAAACTGCTATATTGTGATATTCTCTTTAAGCGCATGCAAGTATCGTGAAACCTTAAAGAACGATGTCATTTAGCGAGATACAGCGTTCTGTACTGTAATAAGTTGGTGAAAAACTGTGAGGTTATGCAAATATCGTAATTGTGAACGAAACAGTGTAATAGAGCGTTTTTAGATACAAGTGCGAATGTTAGGTTAGGTTAAGATATGTACCATCGTAAAACCGCATTAAACAATGTCACTTAGTGAGATGCAGTGTTTTCACCATTACAAGTCGGGAACTGCGATATCTAATGTGAAAGCGCTTGCAACCGTCGTTAGGTTACGTTAGGTTAAGTTAGGTTAGGTTAGGTTAGGTTAGGTTTGGTTAGGTTAGGTTAGGTTAGGTTAGGTTAGATTAGGTTAGGTTGGGTTGAGTTGGGTTAGGTTAGGTTAGGTTAGGTTAGGTTGGGTTAGGTTAGGTTAGGTTACGTTACGTTAGGTTAGGTTAGGTTACGTTAGGTTAGGTTAGGTTACGTTAGGTTAGGTTAGGTTAGGTAAGGATAATTTGGTTAGGTTAGGTAAGGTTAGCTTAGGTTAGGTTAGGTTGGGTTGGGTGTTGTTGGGTTGGGTTGGGTTGGGTTAGGTTGGGTTAGGTTAGGTTACGTTAGGTTAGGTTAGGTTAGGTTACGTTAGGTTATGTTAGGTTAGGTTAGGTTACGTTAGGTTAGGTTAGGTCAGGTAAGGTTAGGTTACGTTAGAATAGGTTAGGTTAGGTTAGGTTACGTTAGGTTAGGTTAGGTTAGGTTAGGTTTGGTTAGGTTAGGTTAGGTTAGCTTAGGTTAGGATAGGTTGGGTTGGGTTAGGTTAGGTTGGGTTAGGTTAGGTTAGGTTAGGTTGGGTTAGGTTAGTTTAGGTTAGGTTAGGTTATGTTAGGTTGGGTTGGGTTAGGTTAGGTTAGGTTAGGTTAGGTAAGGTTAGGTTAGTTTAGGTTAGGTTACGTTAGGTTAAGGTATGAACCGTCGTAAAACCGCATTAAACAATGTCACTAAGTGAGATGCAGTGTTTTTCACCTTTACAAGTTGGGAACTGCGATATCTAATGTGAAAGCGCTTGAAACGGTCGTATTGTTGTAGAAAGCAATGTAAAGTAGCGAGTAAAACGTTTTCTAACGATAGAAGTGCGAAGGTTATGTTAGGTTGAGTTATGTTAGTTTAAGCTAGGTAGCGTCGTGAAGCCACCAAAAACGACGTCATCTAACGAGATAGTGTTGTTTTATTGCGAGTACGAAACTGCGATAGGTGAAATGTTGTGAAAGCACACAAAACGGCATGAACAAGCCAAATACTGCGTGTTGTACCGTTACAAGTGCGAAACTGCTATGTTGTGATATTCTCGTTAAAGCGCATGCAAGCATCGTGAAACGTTAAAGAATGATGTCATTTAGCGAGAGACAGCGTTCTGTACTGTAATAAGTTGGTGAAAAACTGTGAGGTCAAGCAAATATCGTAATTCTGAACGAAACAGTGTAATTGAGCGTATACAAGTGCGTATTGAGCGTATATACATATAATAATTGAGCGTATATACAAGTGCGAATGTTAGGTTAGGTTGAGATATCAACCGTCGTAAAACCGCATTAAACAATGTCACTTAGTGAGATGTAGTGTTTTTCAACATTACAAGTCGGGAACTACGATATCTAATGTGAAAGCGCATGAGACCGTCGTAATCTTGTAGAAAACATTGTAAAGTTGCGAGTAAAACGTTTTCTAACGATAGAAGTGCGAAGGTTAGGTTAGGTTAGGTTAGTTTAAGCAAGGTAGCGTCGTGAAACTACCAAAAACGACGTCATCTAACGAGATAGTGTTGTTTTATTGCGAGTAATAAACTGCGATTGGTGAAATGTGAAAGCACACAAAATGACATGAACAAGCCAAATACTGCGTGTTCTACCGTTACAAGTTCGAAACTACTATATTGTGATATTCTCGCTAAAGCGCATGCAAGCATCGTGAAACCTTAAAGAACAATGTCATTGAGCGAGATACAGCGTTCTGTACTGCAATAAGTTGGTGAAAAACTGTGAGGTTATGCAAATATCGTATTTGTGAACGAAACAGTGTAATAGAGCGTTTTTAGATACAAGTGCGAATGTTAGGTTAGGTTAAGATATGTACCGTCGTAAAACCGCATTAAACAATGTCACTTAGTGAGATGCAGTGTTTTTCACCATTACAAGTCGGGAACTGCGATATCTAATGTGAAAGCGCTTGCAACCGTCGTTAGGTTAGGTTAGGTTAGGTTAGGTTAGGTTAGGTTTGGTTAGGTTAGGTTAGGTTAGATTAGGTTAGGTTGGGTTGAGTTGGGTTAGGTTAGGTTAGGCTAGGTTAGGTTGGGTTAGGTTAGGTTAGGTTACGTTACGTTAGGTTAGGTTAGGTTACGTTAGGTTAGGTAAGGTTAGGTTACGTAAGGTTAGGTTAGGTTAGGTAAGGATAATTTGGTTGGGTTAGGTTGGGTTGGGTGTTGTTGGGTTGGGTTGGGTTGGGTTAGGTTAGGTTGGGTTAGGTTAGGTTACGTTAGGTTAGGTTAGGTTAGGTTACGTTAGGTTATGTTAGGTTAGGTTAGGTTACGTTAGGTTAGGTTAGGTCAGGTAAGGTAAGGTTACGTTAGAATAGGTTAGGTTAGGTTACGTTAGGTTAGGTTAGGTTAGGTTAGGTTAGGTTTGGTTAGGTTAGGTTAGGTTAGCTTAGGTTAGGTTAGGTTGGGTTGGGTTTGGTTAGGTTGGGTTAGGTTAGGTTAGGTTAGGTTGGGTTAGGTTAGTTTAGGTTAGGTTAGGTTATGTTAGGTTGGGTTGGGTTAGGTTAGGTTAGGTTAGGTAAGGTTAGGTTAGGTTAGGTTAGGTTACGTTAGGTTAAGGTATGAACCGTCGTAAAACCGCATTAAACAATGTCACTTAGTGAGATGCAGTGTTTTTCACCTTTACAAAATGGGAACTGCGATATCTGATGTGAAAGTTCTTGAAACCGTCGTAATGTTGTAGAAAGCAATGTAAAGTAGCGAGTAAAATGTTTTCTAACGATAGAAGTCCGAAGGTTATGTTAGGTTGAGGTATGTTAGTTTAAGCTAGGTAGCGTCGTGAAACCACCAAAAACGACGTCATCTAACGAGATAGTGTTGTTTTATTGCGAGTACGAAACTGCGATAGGTGAAATGTTGTGAAAGCACACAAAACGTCATGAACAAGCCAAATACTGCGTGTAGTACCGTTACAAGTGCGAAACTGCTATGTTGTGATATTCTCGTTAAAGCGCATGCAAGCATCGTGAAACCTTAAAGAATGATGTCATTTAGCGAGAGACAGCGTTCTGTACTGTAATAAGTTGGTGAAAAACTGTGAGGTCATGCAAATATCGTAATTCTGAACGAAACAGTGTAATAGAGCGTTTTGAGATACAAGCGCGAATGTTAGGTTAGGTTAAGATATGAACCGTCGTGAAACCGCATTGAACAATGTCACTTTGTGAGATGCAGGTTTTTTCACCATTACAAGTCGGGAACTGCGATATCTAATGTGAAAGTGCATGAAACCGTCGTTAGGTTAGGTTAGGTTAGGTTAGGTTTGGTTAGGTTAGGTTAGGTTAGGTTAGATTAGGTTAGCTTGGGTTGAGTTGGGTTAGGTTAGGTTAGGTTAGGTTAGGTTAGGTTAGATTAGGTTAGCTTGGGTTGAGTTGGGTTAGGTTAGGTTAGGTTAGGTTAGGTTGGGTTAGGTTAGTTTAGGTTAGGTTAGGTTACGTTAGGTTAGGTTAGGTTACGTTAGGTTACGTTAGGTTAGGTTACGTTAGGTTAGGTAAGAATAATTTGGTTAGTTAGGTAAGGTTAGGTTAGGTTAGGTTAGGTTGGGTTGGGTGTTGTTGGGTTGGGTATGGTTGGGTTAGGTTGGGTTAGGTTAGGTTAGGTTACGTTAGGTTAGGTTAGGTTAGGTTAGGTTTGGTTACGTTAGGTTAGGTTAGCTTAGGTTAGGTTAGGTTGGGTTGGGTTGGGTTAGGTTGGGTTAGGTTAGGTTAGGTTAGGTTAGGTTGGGTTAGGTTAGTTTAAGTTAGGTTAGGTTAGGTTGGGTTGGGTTGGGTTAGGTTAGGTTAGGTTAGGTAAGGTTAGGTTAGGTTAGGTTTGGTTACGTTAGGTTAGGTTAGCTTAGGTTAGGTTAGGTTGGGTTGGGTTGGGTTAGGTTGGGTTAGGTTAGGTTAGGTTAGGTTGGGTTAGGTTAGTTTAGGTTAGGTTAGGTTAGGTTGGGTTGGGTTGGGTTAGGTTAGGTTGGGTTAGGTTGGGTTAGGTTAGGTTAGGTTGGGTTAGGTTAGTTTAGGTTAGGTTAGGTTAGCTTGGGTTGGGTTGGGTTAGGTTAGGTTAGGTTAGGTTAGGTTAGGTTAGGTTTCGTTAGGTTAAGTTATGAACTGTCGTAAAACCGCATTAAACAATGTCACTTAGTGAGATGCAGTGTTTTTCACCTTTACAAGTTGGGAACTGCGATATGTATTGTGAAAGCACTTGAAACCGTCGTAATGTTGTAGAAAGCAATGTAAAGTAGCGAGTAAAACGTTTTCTAACGATAGAAGTGCGAAGGTTATGTTAGGTTGAGGTATGTTAGTTTAAGCTAGGTAGCGTCGTGAAACCACCAAAAACGACGTCATCTAACGAGATAGTGTTGTTTTGTTGCGATTACGAAACTGCGATAGGTGAAATGTTGTGAAAGCACACAAAACGGCATGAACAAGCCAAATACTGCGTGTTGTACCGTTACAAGTGCGAAACTGCTATGTTGTGATATTCTCGTTAAAGCGCATGCAAGCATCGTGAAACCTTAAAGAACGATGTCATTTAGCGAGATACAGCGTTCTGTACTGCAATAAGTTGGTGAAAAACTGTGAGGTCATGCAAATATCGTAATTGTGAACGAAACAGTGTAATAGTGCGTTTTGAGATACAAGTGCGAATGTTAGGTTAGGCTAAGATATGAACCGTCGTAAAACCGCATTAAACAATGTCACTTTGTGAGATGCAGTGTTTTTCACCATTACAAGTCGGGAACTGCGATATCTAATGTGAAAGCGCATGAAACCGTCGTTAGGTTAGGTTAGGTTAGGTTCGGTTAGGTTACGTTAGCTTAGGTTAGGTTAGGTTTGGTTAGGTTAGGTTAGGTTAGGTTAGGTTAGGTTATGTTAGGTAAGGTTTGGTTAGGTTAGGTTAGGTTAGGTTGGGTTAGGTAAGGTTAGGTTAGGTTGGGTTAGGTTTGGTTAGGTTAGGTTAGGTTAAGATATGAACCGCGCTAAAACCGCATTAAACAATGTCACTTAGTGAGATGCTGTGTTTTTCACCATTACAAGTCGGGAACTGCGATATCTAATGTGAAAGCGCATGAAACCGTCGTAATCTTTAGAAAACATTGTAAAGTAGCGAATAAAACGTTTTCTAACGACAGAAGTGCGAAGGTTAGGTTAGGTTAGGTTAGTTTAAGCTAGGTAACGTCGTGAAACTACCAAAAACGACGTCATCTATCGAGATAGTGTTGTTTTATTGCGAGTATTAAACTGCGATAGGTGAAATGTTGTGAAAGCACACAAAACGGCATGAACAAGCCAAATACTGCGTGTTCTACCTTTACAAGTGCGAAACTGCTATATTGTGATATTCTCGTTAAAGCGCATGCAAGCATCGTGAAACCTTAAAGAACAATGTCATTGAGCGAGATACAGCGTTCTGTACTGCAATAAGTTGGTGAAAAACTGTGAGGTTATGCAAATATCGTATTTGTGAACGAAACAGTGTAATAGAGCGTTTTTAGATACAAGTGCGAATGTTAGGTTAGGTTAAGATATGTACCGTCGTAAAACCGCATTAAACAATGTCACTTAGTGAGATGCAGTGTTTTTCACCATTACAAGTCGGGAACTGCGATATCTAATGTGAAAGCGCTTGCAACCGTCGTTAGGTTAGGTTAGGTTAGGTTAGGTTAGGTTAGGTTAGGTTTGGTTAGGTTAGGTTAGGTTAGGTTAGGTTAGATTAGGTTAGGTTGGGTTGAGTTGGGTTAGGTTAGGTTAGGTTAGGTTAGGTTAGGTTGGGTTAGGTTAGGTTAGGTTAGGTTACGTTAGGTTAGGTTAGGTTACGTTAGGTTAGGTAAGGTTAGGTTACGTTAGGTTAGGTTAGGTTAGGTAAGGATAATTTGGTTGGGTTAGGTTGGGTTGGGTGTTGTTGGGTTGGGTTGGGTTGGGTTAGGTTGGGTTAGGTTAGGTTACGTTAGGTTAGGTTAGGTTAGGTTACGTTAGGTTATGTTAGGTTAGGTTAGGTTACGTTAGGTTAGGTTAGGTCAGGTAAGGTAAGGTTACGTTAGAATAGGTTAGGTTAGGTTAGGTTACGTTAGGTTAGGTTAGGTTAGGTTAGGTTAGGTTTGGTTAGGTTAGGTTAGGTTAGGTTAGGTTAGGTTAGGTTGGGTTTGGTTAGGTTGGGTTAGGTTAGGTTAGGTTAGGTTAGGTTGGGTTAGGTTAGTTTAGGTTAGGTTAGGTTATGTTATGTTGGGTTGGGTTAGGTTAGGTTAGGTTAGGTAAGGTTAGGTTAGGTTAGGTTAGGTTACGTTAGGTTAAGGTATGAACCGTCGTAAAACCGCATTAAACAATGTCACTTAGTGAGATGCAGTGTTTTTCACCTTTACAAGTTGGGAACTGCGATATCTGATGTGAAAGCGCTTGAAACCGTCGTAATGTTGTAGAAAGCAATGTAAAGTAGCGAGTAAAACGTTTTCTAACGATAGAAGTCCGAAGGTTATGTTAGGTTGAGGTATGTTAGTTTAAGCTAGGTAGCGTCGTGAAACCACCAAAAACGACGTCATCTAACGAGATAGTGTTGTTTTATTGCGAGTACGAAACTGCGATAGGTGAAATGTTGTGAAAGCACACAAAACGTCATGAACAAGCCAAATACTGCGTGTTGTACCGTTACAAGTGCGAAACTGCTATGTTGTGATATTCTCGTGAAACCTTAAAGAATGATGTCATTTAGCGAGAGACAGCGTTCTGTACTGTAATAAGTTGGTGAAAAACTGTGAGGTCATGCAAATATCGTATTTGTGAACGAAACAGTGTAATAGAGCGTTTTGAGATACAAGCGCGAATGTTAGGTTAGGTTAAGATATGAACCGTCGTAAAACCGCATTAAACAATGTCACTTTGTGAGATGCAGTGTTTTTCACCATTACAAGTCGGGAACTGCGATATCTAATGTGAAAGCGCATGAAACCGTCGTAATGTTGTAAAGAGCATTGTAAAGTAGCGAGTAAAACGTTTTCTAACGATAGAAGTGCGAAGGTTATGTTAGGTTGAATTATGTTAGTTTAAGCTAGGTAGCGTCGTGAAACCACCAAAAAGGACGTCATATAACGAGATATATTTGTTTTATTTCATGTATGAAACTGCAATAGGTGAAATGTTGTGAAAGCACACAAAACGGCATGAACAAGCCAGATACTGCGTGTTGTACCGTTACAAGTGCGAAACTGTTAAAATGTGATATCCTCGCATGCAAGCATCGTGAAACCTTAAAGAATGATGTCATTTAGCGAGAGACAGCGTTCTGTACTGTAATAAGTTGGTGAAAAACTGTGAGGTCATGCAAATATCGTAATTGTGAACGAAACAGTGTAATAGAGCGTTTTGAGATACAAGCGCGAATGTTAGGTTAGGTTAAGATATGAACCGTCGTAAAACCGCATTGAACAATGTCACTTTGTGAGATGCAGGTTTTTTCACCATTACAAGTCGGGAACTGCGATATCTAATGTGAAAGTGCATGAAACCGTCGTAATGTTGTAGAGAGCATTGTAAAGTAGCGAGTGAAACGTTTTCTAACGATAGAAGTGCGAAGGTTATGTTAGGTTGAATTATGTTAGTTTAACCTAGGTAGCGTCGTGAAACCTCCAAAAAAGACATCATCTAACGAGATATAATTGTTTTATTTCATGTACGAAACTGCAATAGGTGAAATGTTGTGAAAGCACACAAAACGGCATGAACAAGCCAGATACTGCGTGTTGTACCGTTACAAGTGCGAAACTGCTATAATGCGATATTCTCGTTAAAGTGCATGCAAGCATCGTGAAACCTTAACGAACGAAGTCATTTAGCGAGAAACAGCGTTCTGTACTGCAATAAGTTGGTGAAAAACGTTGAGGTCATGCAAATATCGTAATTGTGAACGAAACAGTGTAATAGTGCGTTTTGAGATACAAGTGCGAATGTTAGGTTAGGTTAAGATATGAACCGTCGTAAAACCGCATTAAACACTGTCACTTTGTGAGATGCAATGTTTTTCACCATTACAAGTCGGGAACTGCGATATCTAATGTGAAAGCACATGAAACCGTCGTTAGGTTAGGTTAGGTTAGGTTAGGTTTGGTTAGGTTAGGTTAGGTTAGGTTAGATTAGGTTAGCTTGGGTTGAGTTGGGTTAGGTTAGGTTAGGTTAGGTTAGGTTGGGTTAGGTTAGGTTAGGTTAGGTTAGGTTACGTTAGGTTAGGTTAGGTTACGTTAGGTTACGTTAGGTTAGGTTACGTTAGGTTAGGTAAGAATAATTTGGTTAGTTAGGTAAGGTTAGGTTAGGTTAGGTTGGGTTGGGTGTTGTTGGGTTTGGTTTGGTTGGGTTAGGTTGGGTTAGGTTAGGTTAGGTTACGTTAGGTTAGGTTAGGTTAGGTTTGGTTACGTTAGGCTAGGTTAGCTTAGGTTAGGTTAGGTTGGGTTGGGTTGGGTTAGGTTGGGTTAGGTTAGGTTAGGTTAGGTTAGGTTGGGTTAGGTTAGTTTAGGTTAGGTTAGGTTAGGTTAGGTTGGGTTGGGTTGGGTTAGGTTAGGTTAGGTTAGGTAAGGTTAGGTTACGTTAGGTTAAGTTATGAACTGTCGTAAAACCGCATTAAACAATGTCACTTAGTGAGATGCAGTGTTTTTCACCTTTACAAGTTGGGAACTGCGATATCTAATGTGAAAGCGCTTGAAACCGTCGTAATGTTCTAGAAAGCAATGTAAAGTAGCGAGTAAAACGTTTTCAAACGATAGAAGTGCGAAGGTTATGTTAGGTTGAGTTATGTTAGTTTAAGCTAGGTAGCGTCGTGAAACCACCAAAAACGACGTCATCTAACGAGATAGTCTTGTTTTATTGCGAGTACGAAACTACGATAGGTGAAATGTTGTGAAAGCACACAAAACGGCATGAACAAGCCAAATACTGCGTGTTGTACCGTTACAAGTGCGAAACTGCTATGTTGTGATATTCTCGTGAAACCTTAAAGAATGATGTCATTTAGCGAGAGACAGCGTTCTGTACTGTAATAAGTTGGTGAAAAACTGTGAGGTCATGCAAATATCGTATTTGTGAACGAAACAGTGTAATAGAGCGTTTTGAGATACAAGCGCGAATGTTAGGTTAGGTTAAGATATGAACCGTCGTAAAACCACATTAAACAATGTCACTTTGTGAGATGCAGTGTTTTTCACCATTACAAGTCGGGAACTGCGATATCTAATGTGAAAGCGCATGAAACCGTCGTAATGTTGTAAAGAGCATTGTAAAGTAGCGAGTAAAACGTTTTCTAACGATAGAAGTGCGAAGGTTATGTTAGGTTGAATTATGTTAGTTTAAGCTAGGTAGCGTCGTGAAACCACCAAAAAGGACGTCATCTAACGAGATATATTTGTTTTATTTCATGTATGAAACTGAAATAGGTGAAATGTTGTGAAAGCACACAAAACGGCATGAACAAGCCAGATACTGCGTGTTGTACCGTTACAAGTGCGAAACTGTTAAAATGTGATATCCTCGCATGCAAGCATCGTGAAACCTTAAAGAACGATGTCATTTAGCGAGATACAGCGTTCTGTACTGCAATAAGTTGGTGAAAAACTGTGAGGTTATGCAAATATCGTAATTATGAACGAAACAGTGTAATAGAGCGTTTTTCAATATAAGTGCGAATGTTAGGTTAAGTTAAGATATGAACCGTCGTAAAACCGCATTAAACAATGTCACTTAGTGAGATGCAGTGTTTTTCACCATTAAAAGTCGGGAACTGCGATATCTAATGTGAAAGCGCTTGCAAACGTCGTTAGGTTAGGTTAGGTTAGGTTAGGTTACGTTAGGTTAGGTTAGGTTAGGTTTGGTTAGGTTAGGTTAGGTTAGGTTAGGTTATGTTAGGTAAGGTTTGGTTAGGTTAGGTTAGGTTAGGTTGGGTTAGGTAAGGTTAGGTTAGGTTGGGTTAGGTTAGGTTAGGTTAGGTTAGGTTAAGATATGAACCGCGCTAAAACCGCATTAAACAATGTCACCTAGTGAGATGCTGTGCTTTTCACCATTACAAGTCGGGAACTGCGATATCTAATGTGAAAGCGCATGAAACCGTCGTAATCTTGTAGAAAACATTGTAAAGTAGCAAATAAAACGTTTTCTAACGATTGAAGTGCGAAGGTTCGGATATTTTGAGCTAGGTAGCGTCGTGAAACCACCAAAAACGATGTCATCTAACGAGATAGTGTTGTTTTATTGCGAGTACGAAACTTCGATAGGTGAAATATTGTGAAAGCACACAAAATGGCATGAACTAGCCCGATACTGCGTCTTGTGCCGTTACAAGTGCGAAACTGCTTTATTGTGATATTCTCGTTAAAGCGCATGCAAGTATCTTGAAACCTTAAAGAACGATGTAAATTAGCGAGATACAGCGTTCTGTACTGTAATAAGTTGGTGAGAAACTGTGAGGTCAAGCAAATATCGTAATTGTGAACGAAACAGTGTAATTGAGCGTAATTAGATACAAGTGCGAATGTTACGTTAGGTTGAGATATCAACCGTCGTAAAACCGCATTAAACAAAGTCACTTAGTGAGATGTAGTGTTTTTCAACATTACAAGTCGGGAACTACGATATCTAATGTGAAAGCGCATGAAACCGTCGTAATCTTGTAGAAAACATTGTAAAGTTGCGAGTAAAACGTTTTCTAACGATAGAAGTGCGAAGGTTAGGTTAGGTTACGTTAGTTTAAGCTAGGTAGCGTCGTGAAACTACCAAAAACGACGTCATCTAACGAGATAGTGTTGTTTTATTGCGAGTATTAAACTGCGATAGGTGAAATGTTGTGAAAGTACACAAAATGGCATGAACAAGCCAAATACTGCGTGTTCTATCGTTACAAGTGCGAAACTGCTAAATTGTGATATTCTCGTTAAAGCGCATGCAAGCATCGTGAAACCTTAAAGAACAATGTCATTTAGCGAGATACAGCGTTCTGTACTGCAATAAGTTGGTGAAAAACTGTGAGGTTATGCAAATATCGTAATTGTGACCGAAACAGTGTAATAGAGCGTTTTTATATACAAGTGCGAATGTTAGGTTAGGTTAAGATATGAACCGTCGTAAAACCGCATTAAACAATGTCACTTAGTGAGATGCAGTGTTTTTCACCATTACAAGTCGGGAACTGCGATATCTAATGTGAAAGCGCTTGCAACCGTCGTTAGGTTAGGTTAGGTTAGGTTAGGTTAAGTTAGGTTAGGTTAGGTTAGGTTTGGTTAGGTTAGGTTAGGTTAGGTTAGATTAGGTTAGTTTGGGTTGAGTTGGGTTAGGTTAGGTTAGGTTAGGTTAGGTTAGGTTAGGTTACGTTAGCTTAGGTTAGGTTACGTTAGGTTAGGTTAGGTTAGGTTACGTTAGGTTAGGTTAGGTTAGGTAAGGATAATTTGGTTAGGTTAGGTAAGGTTAGGTTAGGTTAGGTTAGGTTGGGTTGGGTGTTGTTGGGTTGGGTTGGGTTAGGTTGGGTTAGGTCAGGTAAGGTTAGGTTACGTTAGAATAGGTTAGGTTAGGTTAGGTTACGTTAGGTTAGGTTAGGTTAGGTTAGGTTTGGTTAGGCTAGGTTAGGTTAGGTTATGTTAGGTTAGGTTAGGTTACGTTAGGTTAGGTTAGGTCAGGTAAGGTTAGGTTACGTTAGAATAGGTTAGGTTAGGTTAGGTTACGTTAGGTTAGGTTAGGTTAGGTTTGGTTAGGTTAGGTTAGGTTGGGTTGGGTTAGGTTAGGTTAGGTTGGGTTAGGTTAGGTTAGGTTAGGTTGGGTTAGGTTAGTTTAGGTTAGGTTAGGTTATGTTAGGTTGGGTTGGGTTGGGTTAGGTTAGGTTAAGTTAGGTTAGGTAAGGTTAGGTTAGGTTAGGTTAGGTTACGTTAGGTTAAGGTATGAACCGTCGTAAAACCTCATTAAACAATGTCACTTAGTGAGATGCAGTGTTTTTCACCTTTACAAGTTGGGAACTGCGATATCTAACGTGAAAGCGCTTGAAACGGTCGCAATGTTGTAGAGAGCATTGTAAAGTAGCGAGTAAAACGTTTTCTAACGATAGAAGTGCGAAGGTTATGTTAGGTTGAGTTATGTTAGTTTAAGCTAGGTAGCGTCGTGAAACCACCAAAAACGACGTCATCTAACGAGATAGTGTTGTTTTATTGCGAGTACGAAACTGCGATAGGTGAAATGTGGTAAAAGCACACAAAACGGCATGAACAAGCCAAATACTGCGTGTTGTACCGTTACAAGTGCGAAACTGCTATGTTGTGATATTCTCGTTAAAGCGCATGCAGGCATCGTGAAACCTTAAAGAATCATGTCATTTAGCGAGAGACAGCGTTCTGTACTGTAATAAGTTGGTGAAAAACTGTGAGGTCATGCAAATATCGTAATTGTGAACGAAACAGTGTAATAGAGCGTTTTGAGATACAAGCGCGAATGTTGGGTTAGGTTAAGATATGAACCGTCGTAAAACCGCATTAAAAAATATCACTTTGTGAGATGCAGTGTTTTTCACCATTACAAGTCGGGAACTGCGATATCTGATGTGAAAGCGCATGAAACCGTCAAAATGTTGTAGAGAGCATTGTAAAGTAGCGAGTAAAACGTTTTCTAACGATAGAAATGCGAAGGTTATATTAGGTTGAGTTATGTTAGTTTAAGCTAGGTAGCGTCGTGAAACCCCCAAAAAAGACATCATCTAACGAGATATAATTGTTTTATTTCATGTACGAAACTGCAATAGGTGAAATGTTGTGAAAGCACACAAAACGGCATGAACAAGCCAGATACTGCGTGTTGTACCGTTACAAGTGCGAAACTGCTATAATGTGATATTCTCGTTAAAGTGCATGCAAGCATCGTGAAACCTTAAAGAACGAAGTCATTTAGCGAGAAACAGCGTTCTGTACTGCAATAAGTTGGTGAAAAACTGTGAGGTCATGCAAATATCGTAATTGTGAACGAAACAGTGTAATAGTGCGTTTTGAGATACAAGTGCGAATGTTAGGTTAGGTTAAGATATGAACCGTCGTAAAACCGCATTAAACACTGTCACTTTGTGAGATGCAGTGTTTTTCACCATTACAAGTCGGGAACTGTGATATCTAATGTGAAAGCACATGAAACCGTCGTTAGGTTAGGTTAGGTTAGGTTAGGTTTGGTTAGGTTAGGTTAGGTTAGATTAGGTTAGGTTGGGTTGAGTTGGGTTAGGTTAGGTTAGGTTAGGTTAGGTTGGGTTAGGTTAGGTTAGGTTAGGTTACGTTAGGTTAGGTTAGGTTACGTTAGGTTACGTTAGGTTAGGTTACGTTAGGTTAGGTAAGAATAATTTGGTTAGTTAGGTAAGGTTAGGTTAGGTTAGGTTAGGTTGGGTTGGGTGTTGTTGGGTTGGGTTAGGTTAGGTTAGGTTACGTTAGGTTAGGTTAGGTTAGGTTTGGTTACGTTAGGTTAGGTTAGCTTAGGTTAGGTTAGGTTGGGTTGGGTTGGGTTAGGTTGGGTTAGGTTAGGTTAGGTTAGGTTAGGTTGGGTTAGGTTAGTTTAGGTTAGGTTAGGTTAGGTTGGGTTGGGTTGGGTTAGGTTAGGTTAGGTTAAGTAAGGTTAGGTTAGGTTAGGTTTGGTTACGTTAGGTTAGGTTAGCTTAGGTTAGGTTAGGTTGGGTTGGGTTGGGTTGGGTTAGGTTAGGTTAGGTTAGGTTAGGTTAGGTTGGGTTGGGTTGGGTTAGGTTAGGTTGGGTTAGGTTAGGTTAGGTTGGGTTAGGTTAGTTTAGGTTAGGTTAGGTTAGGTTGGGTTGGGTTGGGTTAGGTTAGGTTAGGTTAGGTAAGGTTAGGTTAGGTTAGGTTTCGTTAGGTTAAGTTATGAACTGTCGTAAAACCGCATTAAACAATGTCACTTAGTGAGATGCAGTGTTTTTCACCTTTACAAGTTGGGAACTGCGATATCTATTGTGAAAGCGCTTGAAACCGTCGTAATGTTGTAGAAAGCAATGTAAAGTAGCGAGTAAAACGTTTTCTAACGATAGAAGTGCGAAGGTTATGTTAGGTTGAGTTATGTTAGTGTAAGCTAGGTAGCGTCGTGAAACCACCAAAAACGACGTCATCTAACGAGATAGTGTTGTTTTGTTGCGAGTACGAAACTGCGATAGGTGAAATGTTGTGAAAGCACACAAAACGGCATGAACAAGCCAAATACTGCGTGTTGTACCGTTACAAGTGCGAAACTGCTATGTTGTGATATTCTCGTTAAAGCGCATGCAAGCATCGTGAAACCTTAAAGAACGATGTCATTTAGCGAGATACAGCGTTCTGTACTGCAATAAGTTGGTGAAAAACTGTGAGGTCATGCAAATATCGTAATTGTGAACGAAACAGTGTAATAGTGCGTTTTGAGATACAAGTGCGAATGTTAGGTTAGGCTAAGATATGAACCGTCGTAAAACCGCATTAAACAATGTCACTTTGTGAGATGCAGTGTTTTTCACCATTACAAGTCGGGAACTGCGATATCTAATGTGAAAGCGCATGAAACCGTCGTAATGTTGTAGAGAGCATTGTAAAGTAGCGAGTAAAACGTTTTCTAACGATAGAAGTGCGAAGGTTATATTAGATTGAGTTATGTTAGTTTAAGCTATGTAGCGTCATGAGACCACCAAAAAGAACGTCATCTAACGAGATAGTGTTGTTTTATTGCATGTACGAAACTGCAATAGGTGAAATGTTGTGAAAGTACACAAAACGGCATGAACAAGCCAGATACTGCGTGTTACCGTTACAAGTGCGAAACTGCTATAATGTGATATTCTCGTTAAAGCGCATGCAAGCATCGTGAAACCTTAAAGAACGATGTCATTTAGCGAGATACAGCGTTCTGTACTGCAATAAGTTGGTGAAAAAATGTGAGGTTATGCAAATATCGTAATTGTGAACGAAACAGTGTAATAGTGCGTTTTGAGATACAAGTGCGAATGTTAGGTTAGGTTAAGATATGATCCGTCGTAAAACCGCATTAAACACTGTCACTTTGTGAGATGCAGTGTTTTTCACCATTACAAGTCGGGAACTGCGATATCTAATGTGAAAGCACATGAAACCTTCGTTAGGTTAGGTTAGGTTAGGTTAGGTTAGGTTTGGTTAGGTTAGGTTAGGTTAGGTTAGATTAGGTTAGGTTGGGTTGAGTTGGGTTAGGTTAGGTTAGGTTAGGTTAGGTTGGGTTAGGTTAGGTTAGGTTAGGTTACGTTAGGTTAGGTTAGGTTACGTTAGGTTACGTTAGGTTAGGTTACGTTAGGTTAGGTAAGAATAATTTGGTTAGTTAGGTAAGGTTAGGTTAGGTTAGGTTAGGTTGGGTTGGGTGTTGTTAGGTTGGGTTGGGTTAGGTTGGGTTAGGTTAGGTTACGTTAGGTTAGGTTGGGTTAGGTTAGTTTAGGTTAGGTTAGGTTAGGTTGGGTTGGGTTGGGTTAGGTTAGGTTAGGTTAGGTAAGGTTAGGTTAGGTTAGGTTTGGTTACGTTAGGTTAGGTTAGCTTAGGTTAGGTTAGGTTGGGTTGGGTTGGGTTAGGTTGGGTTAGGTTAGGTTAGGTTAGGTTGGGTTAGGTTAGTTTAGGTTAGGTTAGGTTAGGTTGGGTTGGGTTGGGTTAGGTTAGGTTGGGTTAGGTTGGGTTAGGTTAGGTTAGGTTAGGTTGGGTTAGGTTAGTTTAGGTTAGGTTAGGTTAGGTTGGGTTGGGTTGGGTTAGGTTAGGTTAGAATAGGTAAGGTTAGGTTAGGTTAGGTTAGGTTAGGTTTCGTTAGGTTAAGTTATGAACTGTCGTAAAACCGCATTAAACAATGTCACTTAGTGAGATGCAGTGTTTTTCACCTTTACAAGTTGGGAACTGCGATATCTTTTGTGAAAGCGCTTGAAACCGTCGTAATGTTGTAGAAAGCAATGTAAAGTAGCGAGTAAAACGTTTTCTAACGATAGAAGTGCGAAGGTTATGTTAGGTTGAATTATGTTAGTTTAAGCTAGGTAGCGTCGTGAAACCACCAAAAAGGACGTCATCTAACGAGATATATTTGTTTTATTTCATGTATGAAACTGCAATAGGTGAAATGTTGTGAAAGCACACAAAACGGCATGAACAAGCCAGATACTGCGTGTTGTACCGTTACAAGTGCGAAACTGTTAAAATGTGATATCCTCGCATGCAAGCATCGTGAAACCTTAAAGAACGATGTGATTTAGCGAGATACAGCGTTCTGTACTGCAATAAGTTGGTGAAAAACTGTGAGGTTATGCAAATATTGTAATTATGAACGAAACAGTGTAATAGAGCGTTTTTCAATATAAGTGCGAATGTTAGGTTAAGTTAAGATATGAACCGTCGTAAAACCGCATTAAACAATGTCACTTAGTGAGATGCAGTGTTTTTCACCATTAAAAGTCGGGAACTGCGATATCGAATGTGAAAGCGCTTGCAAACGTCGTTAGGTTAGGTTAGGTTAGGTTAGGTTACGTTAGGTTAGGTTAGGTTAGGTTTGGTTAGGTTAGGTTAGGTTAGGTTAGGTTATGTTAGGTAAGGTTTGGTTAGGTTAGGTTGGGTTAGGTAAGGTTAGGTTAGGTTGGGTTAGGTTAGGTTAGGTTAGGTTAGGTTAAGATATGAACCGCGCTAAAACCGCATTAAACAACGTCACTTAGTGAGATGCTGTGTTTTTCACCATTACAAGTCGGGAACTGCGATATCTAATGTGAAAGCGCATGAAACCGTCGTAATCTTGTAGAAAACATTGTAAAGTAGCGAATAAAACGTTTTCTAACGATTGAAGTGCGAAGGTTCGGATATTTTGAGCTAGGTAGCGTCGTGAAACCACCAAAAACGATGTCATCTAACGAGATAGTGTTGTTTTATTGCGAGTACGAAACTTCGATAGGTGAAATATTGTGAAAGCACACAAAATGGCATGAACTAGCCCGATACTGCGTCTTGTGCCGTTACAAGTGCGAAACTGCTTTATTGTGATATTCTCGTTAAAGCGCATGCAAGTATCTTGAAACCTTAAAGAACGATGTAAATTAGCGAGATACAGCGTTCTGTACTGTAATAAGTTGGTGAGAAACTGTGAGGTCAAGCAAATATCGTAATTGTGAACGAAACAGTGTAATTGAGCGTAATTAGATACAAGTGCGAATGTTAGGTTAGGTTGAGATATCAACCGTCGTAAAACCGCAATAAACAAAGTCACTTAGTGAGATGTAGTGTTTTTCAACATTACAAGTCGGGAACTACGATATCTAATGTGAAAGCGCATGAAACCGTCGTAATCTTGTAGAAAACATTGTAAAGTTGCGAGTAAAACGTTTTCTAACGATAGAAGTGCGAAGGTTAGGTTAGGTTACGTTAGTTTAAGCTAGGTAGCGTCGTGAAACTACCAAAAACGACGTCATCTAACGAGATAGTGTTGTTTTATTGCGAGTATTAAACTGCGATAGGTGAAATGTTGTGAAAGTACACAAAATGGCATGAACAAGCCAAATACTGCGTGTTCTATCGTTACAAGTGCGAAACTGCTAAATTGTGATATTCTCGTTAAAGCGCATGCAAGCATCGTGAAACCTTAAAGAACAATGTCATTTAGCGAGATACAGCGTTCTGTACTGCAATAAGTTGGTGAAAAACTGTGAGGTTATGCAAATATCGTAATTGTGACCGAAACAGTGTAATAGAGCGTTTTTATATACAAGTGCGAATGTTAGGTTAGGTTAAGATATGAACCGTCGTAAAACCGCATTAAACAATGTCACTTAGTGAGATGCAGTGTTTTTCACCATTACAAGTCGGGAACTGCGATATCTAATGTGAAAGCGCTTGCAACCGTCGTTTGGTTAGGTTAGGTTAGGTTAGGTTAAGTTAGGTTAGGTTAGGTTAGGTTTGGTTAGGTTAGGTTAGGTTAGGTTAGATTAGGTTAGTTTGGGTTGAGTTGGGTTAGGTTAGGTTAGGTTAGGTTAGGTTAGGTAAGGTTAGGTTAGGTTAGGTTAGGTTACGTTAGGTTA
Organism: Rhipicephalus microplus; assembly: GCF_043290135.1. Lineage (NCBI taxonomy): Eukaryota > Metazoa > Arthropoda > Arachnida > Ixodida > Ixodidae > Rhipicephalus > Rhipicephalus microplus. Next base: position 4,454,924 of record NC_134701.1, read on the forward strand.
AGGTATGAACCGTCGTAAAACCTCATTAAACAATGTCACTTAGTGAGATGCAGTGTTTTTCACCTTTACAAGTTGGGAACTGCGATATCTAACGTGAAAGCGCTTGAAACGGTCGTAATGTTGTAGAGAGCATTGTAAAGTAGCGAGTAAAACGTTTTCTAACGATAGAAGTGCGAAGGTTATGTTAGGTTGAGTTATGTTAGTTTAAGCTAGGTAGCGTCGTGAAACCACCAAAAACGACGTCATCTAACGAGATAGTGTTGTTTTATTGCGAGTACGAAACTGCGATAGGTGAAATGTGGTGAAAGCACACAAAACGGCATGAACAAGCCAAATACTGCGTGTTGTACCGTTACAAGTGCGAAACTGCTATGTTGTGATATTCTCGTTAAAGCGCATGCAGGCATCGTGAAACCTTAAAGAATCATGTCATTTAGCGAGAGACAGCGTTCTGTACTGTAATAAGTTGGTGAAAAACTGTGAGGTCATGCAAATATCGTAATTGTGAACGAAACAGTGTAATAGAGCGTTTTGAGATACAAGCGCGAATGTTGGGTTAGGTTAAGATATGAACCGTCGTAAAACCGCATTAAAAAATATCACTTTGTGAGATGCAGTGTTTTTCACCATTACAAGTCGGGAACTGCGATATCTGATGTGAAAGCGCATGAAACCGTCGAAATGTTGTAGAGAGCATTGTAAAGTAGCGAGTAAAACGTTTTCTAACGATAGAAATGCGAAGGTTATATTAGGTTGAGTTATGTTAGTTTAAGCTAGGTAGCGTCGTGAAACCCCCAAAAAAGACATCATCTAACGAGATATAATTGTTTTATTTCATGTACGAAACTGCAATAGGTGAAATGTTGTGAAAGCACACAAAACGGCATGAACAAGCCAGATACTGCGTGTTGTACCGTTACAAGTGCGAAACTGCTATAATGTGATATTCTCGTTAAAGTGCATGCAAGCATCGTGAAACCTTAAAGAACGAAGTCATTTAGCGAGAAACAGCGTTCTGTACTGCAATAAGTTGGTGAAAAACTGTGAGGTCATGCAAATATCGTAATTGTGAACGAAACAGTGTAATAGTGCGTTTTGAGATACAAGTGCGAATGTTAGGTTAGGTTAAGATATGAACCGTCGTAAAACCGCATTAAACACTGTCACTTTGTGAGATGCAGTGTTTTTCACCATTACAAGTCGGGAACTGTGATATCTAATGTGAAAGCACATGAAACCGTCGTTAGGTTAGGTTAGGTTAGGTTAGGTTTGGTTAGGTTAGGTTAGGTTAGGTTAGATTAGGTTAGGTTGGGTTGAGTTGTGTTAGGTTAGGTTAGGTTAGGTTGGGTTAGGTTAGGTTAGGTTAGGTTACGTTAGGTTAGGTTAGGTTACGTTAGGTTACGTTAGGTTAGGTTACGTTAGGTTAGGTAAGAATAATTTGGTTAGTTAGGTAAGGTTAGGTTAGGTTAGGTTAGGTTGGGTTGGGTGTTGTTGGGTTGGGTTTGGTTGGGTTAGGTTGGGTTAGGTTAGGTTACGTTAGGTTAGGTTAGGTTAGGTTAGGTTTGGTTACGTTAGGTTAGGTTAGCTTAGGTTAGGTTAGGTTGGGTTGGGTTGGGTTAGGTTGGGTTAGGTTAGGTTAGGTTAGGTTGGGTTAGGTTAGTTTAGGTTAGGTTAGGTTAGGTTGGGTTGGGTTGGGTTAGGTTAGGTTAGGTAAGGTTAGGTTAGGTTAGGTTTGGTTACGTTAGGTTAGGTTAGGTTGGGTTGGGTTTGGTTAGGTTGGGTTAGGTTAGGTTAGGTTAGGTTAGGTTGGGTTGGGTTGGGTTAGGTTAGGTTGGGTTAGGTTGGGTTAGGTTGGGTTAGGTTAGGTTAGGTTGGGTTAGGTTAGTTTAGGTTAGGTTAGGTTAGGTTGGGTTGGGTTGGGTTAGGTTAGGTTAGGTTAGGTAAGGTTAGGTTAGGTTAGGTTAGGTTTCGTTAGGTTAAGTTATGAACTGTCGTAAAACCGCATTAAACAATGTCACTTAGTGAGATGCAGTGTTTTTCACCTTTACAAGTTGGGAACTGCGATATCTATTGTGAAAGCGCTTGAAACCGTCGTAATGTTGTAGAAAGCAATGTAAAGTAGCGAATAAAACGTTTTCTAACGATAGAAGTGCGAAGGTTATGTTAGGTTGAGTTATGTTAGTTTAAGCTAGGTAGCGTCGTGAAACCACCAAAAACGACGTCATCTAACGAGATAGTGTTGTTTTGTTGCGAGTACGAAACTGCGATAGGTGAAGTGTTGTGAAAGCACACAAAACGGCATGAACAAGCCAAATACTGCGTGTTGTACCGTTACAAGTGCGAAACTGCTATGTTGTGATATTCTCGTTAAAGCGCATGCAAGCATCGTGAAACCTTAAAGAACGATGTCATTTAGCGAGATACAGCGTTCTGTACTGCAATAAGTTGGTGAGAAACTGTGAGGTCAAGCAAATATCGTAATTGTGAACGAAACAGTGTAATTGAGCGTAATTAGATACAAGTGCGAATGTTAGGTTAGGTTGAGATATCAACCGTCGTAAAACCGCAATAAACAAAGTCACTTAGTGAGATGTAGTGTTTTTCAACATTACAAGTCGGGAACTACGATATCTAATGTGAAAGCGCATGAAACCGTCGTAATCTTGTAGAAAACATTGTAAAGTTGCGAGTAAAACGTTTTCTAACGATAGAAGTGCGAAGGTTAGGTTAGGTTACGTTAGTTTAAGCTAGGTAGCGTCGTGAAACTACCAAAAACGACGTCATCTAACGAGATAGTGTTGTTTTATTGCGAGTATTAAACTGCGATAGGTGAAATGTTGTGAAAGTACACAAAATGGCATGAACAAGCCAAATACTGCGTGTTCTATCGTTACAAGTGCGAAACTGCTAAATTGTGATATTCTCGTTAAAGCGCATGCAAGCATCGTGAAACCTTAAAGAACAATGTCATTTAGCGAGATACAGCGTTCTGTACTGCAATAAGTTGGTGAAAAACTGTGAGGTTATGCAAATATCGTAATTGTGACCGAAACAGTGTAATAGAGCGTTTTTATATACAAGTGCGAATGTTAGGTTAGGTTAAGATATGAACCGTCGTAAAACCGCATTAAACAATGTCACTTAGTGAGATGCAGTGTTTTTCACCATTACAAGTCGGGAACTACGATATCTAATGTGAAAGCGCATGAAACCGTCGTAATCTTGTAGAAAACATTGTAAAGTTGCGAGTAAAACGTTTTCTAACGATAGAAGTGCGAAGGTTAGGTTAGGTTACGTTAGTTTAAGCTAGGTAGCGTCGTGAAACTACCAAAAACGACGTCATCTAACGAGATAGTGTTGTTTTATTGCGAGTATTAAACTGCGATAGGTGAAATGTTGTGAAAGTACACAAAATGGCATGAACAAGCCAAATACTGCGTGTTCTATCGTTACAAGTGCGAAACTGCTAAATTGTGATATTCTCGTTAAAGCGCATGCAAGCATCGTGAAACCTTAAAGAACAATGTCATTTAGCGAGATACAGCGTTCTGTACTGCAATAAGTTGGTGAAAAACTGTGAGGTTATGCAAATATCGTAATTGTGACCGAAACAGTGTAATAGAGCGTTTTTATATACAAGTGCGAATGTTAGGTTAGGTTAAGATATGAACCGTCGTAAAACCGCATTAAACAATGTCACTTAGTGAGATGCAGTGTTTTTCACCATTACAAGTCGGGAACTGCGATATCTAATGTGAAAGCGCTTGCAACCGTCGTTAGGTTAGGTTAGGTTAGGTTAGGTTAAGTTAGGTTAGGTTAGGTTAGGTTTGGTTAGGTTAGGTTAGGTTAGGTTAGATTAGGTTAGTTTGGGTTGAGTTGGGTTAGGTTAGGTTAGGTTAGGTTAGGTTAGGTAAGGTTAGGTTAGGTTAGGTTAGGTTACGTTAGGTTAAGGTATGAACCGTCGTAAAACCTCATTAAACAATGTCACTTAGTGAGATGCAGTGTTTTTCACCTTTACAAGTTGGGAACTGCGATATCTAACGTGAAAGCGCTTGAAACGGTCGTAATGTTGTAGAGAGCATTGTAAAGTAGCGAGTAAAACGTTTTCTAACGATAGAAGTGCGAAGGTTATGTTAGGTTGAGTTATGTTAGTTTAAGCTAGGTAGCGTCGTGAAACCACCAAAAACGACGTCATCTAACGAGATAGTGTTGTTTTATTGCGAGTACGAAACTGCGATAGGTGAAATGTGGTGAAAGCACACAAAACGGCATGAACAAGCCAAATACTGCGTGTTGTACCGTTACAAGTGCGAAACTGCTATGTTGTGATATTCTCGTTAAAGCGCATGCAGGCATCGTGAAACCTTAAAGAATCATGTCATTTAGCGAGAGACAGCGTTCTGTACTGTAATAAGTTGGTGAAAAACTGTGAGGTCATGCAAATATCGTAATTGTGAACGAAACAGTGTAATAGAGCGTTTTGAGATACAAGCGCGAATGTTGGGTTAGGTTAAGATATGAACCGTCGTAAAACCGCATTAAAAAATATCACTTTGTGAGATGCAGTGTTTTTCACCATTACAAGTCGGGAACTGCGATATCTGATGTGAAAGCGCATGAAACCGTCGAAATGTTGTAGAGAGCATTGTAAAGTAGCGAGTAAAACGTTTTCTAACGATAGAAATGCGAAGGTTATATTAGGTTGAGTTATGTTAGTTTAAGCTAGGTAGCGTCGTGAAACCCCCAAAAAAGACATCATCTAACGAGATATAATTGTTTTATTTCATGTACGAAACTGCAATAGGTGAAATGTTGTGAAAGCACACAAAACGGCATGAACAAGCCAGATACTGCGTGTTGTACCGTTACAAGTGCGAAACTGCTATAATGTGATATTCTCGTTAAAGTGCATGCAAGCATCGTGAAACCTTAAAGAACGAAGTCATTTAGCGAGAAACAGCGTTCTGTACTGCAATAAGATGGTGAAAAACTGTGAGGTCATGCAAATATCGTAAATGTGAACGAAACAGTGTAATAGTGCGTTTTGAGATACAAGTGCGAATGTTAGGTTAGGTTAAGATATGAACCGTCGTAAAACCGCATTAAACACTGTCACTTTATGAGATGCAGTGTTTTTCACCATTACAAGTCGGGAACTGCGATATCTAATGTGAAAGCGCATGAAACCGTCGTTAGGTTAGGTTAGGTTCGGTTAGGTTTGGTTAGGTTAGGTTAGGTTAGGTTAGATTAGGTTAGGTTGGGTTGAGTTGGGTTAGGTTAGGTTAGGTTAGGTTGGGTTAGGTTAGGTTAGGTTAGGTTACGTTAGGTTAGGTTAGGTTACGTTAGGTTACGTTAGGTTAGGTTACGTTAGGTTAGGTAAGAATAATTTGGTTAGTTAGGTAAGGTTAGGTTAGGTTAGGTTAGGTTGGGTTGGGTGTTGTTGGGTTGGGTTTGGTTGGGTTAGGTTGGGTTAGGTTAGGTTACGTTAGGTTAGGTTAGGTTAGGTTAGGTTTGGTTACGTTAGGTTAGGTTAGCTTAGGTTAGGTTAGGTTGGGTTGGGTTGGGTTAGGTTGGGTTAGGTTAGGTTAGGTTAGGTTAGGTTGGGTTAGGTTAGTTTAGGTTAGGTTAGGTTAGGTTGGGTTGGGTTGGGTTAGGTTAGGTTAGGTAAGGTTAGGTTAGGTTTGGTTACGTTAGGTTAGGTTAGCTTAGGTTAGGTTAGGTTGGGTTGGGTTGGGTTAGGTTGGGTTAGGTTAGGTTAGGTTAGGTTAGGTTGGGTTGGGTTGGGTTAGGTTAGGTTGGGTTAGGTTGGGTTAGGTTGGGTTAGGTTAGGTTAGGTTGGGTTAGGTTAGTTTAGGTTAGGTTAGGTTAGGTTGGGTTGGGTTGGGTTAGGTTAGGTTAGGTTAGGTAAGGTTAGGTTAGGTTAGGTTAGGTTTCGTTAGGTTAAGTTATGAACTGTCGTAAAACCGCATTAAACAATGTCACTTAGTGAGATGCAGTGTTTTTCACCTTTACAAGTTGGGAACTGCGATATCTATTGTGAAAGCGCTTGAAACCGTCGTAATGTTGTAGAAAGCAATGTAAAGTAGCGAATAAAACGTTTTCTAACGATAGAAGTGCGAAGGTTATGTTAGGTTGAGTTATGTTAGTTTAAGCTAGGTAGCGTCGTGAAACCACCAAAAACGACGTCATCTAACGAGATAGTGTTGTTTTGTTGCGAGTACGAAACTGCGATAGGTGAAGTGTTGTGAAAGCACACAAAACGGCATGAACAAGCCAAATACTGCGTGTTGTACCGTTACAAGTGCGAAACTGCTATGTTGTGATATTCTCGTTAAAGCGCATGCAAGCATCGTGAAACCTTAAAGAACGATGTCATTTAGCGAGATACAGCGTTCTGTACTGCAATAAGTTGGTGAAAAACTGTGAGGTCATGCAAATATCGTAATTGTGAACGAAACAGTGTAATAGTGCGTTTTGAGATACAAGTGCGAATGTTAGGTTAGGCTAAGATATGAACCGTCGTAAAACCGCATTAAACAATGTCACTTTGTGAGATGCAGTGTTTTTCACCATTACAAGTCGGGAACTGCGATATCTAATGTGAAAGCGCATGAAACCGTCGTAATGTTGTAGAGAGCATTGTAAAGTAGCGAGTAAAACGTTTTCTAACGATAGAAGTGCGAAGGTTATATTAGGTTGAGTTATGTTAGTTTAAGCTAGGTAGCGTCGTGAGACCACCAAAAAGGACGTCATCTAACGAGATAGTGTTGTTTTATTGCATGTACGAAACTGCAATAGGTGAAATGTTGTCAAAGTACACAAAACGGCATGAACAAGCCAGATACTGCGTGTTGTACCGTTACAAGTGCGAAACTGCTGTAATGTGATATTCTCGTTAAAGCGCATGCAAGCATCGTGAAACCTTAAAGAACGATGTCATTTAGCGAGATACAGCGTTCTGTACTGCAATAAGATGGTGAAAAACTGTGAGGTCATGCAAATATCGTAAATGTGAACGAAACAGTGTAATAGTGCGTTTTGAGATACAAGTGCGAATGTTAGGTTAGGTTAAGATATGAACCGTCGTAAAACCGCATTAAACACTGTCACTTTATGAGATGCAGTGTTTTTCACCATTACAAGTCGGGAACTGCGATATCTAATGTGAAAGCGCATGAAACCGTCGTTAGGTTAGGTTAGGTTCGGTTAGGTTTGGTTAGGTTAGGTTAGGTTAGGTTAGATTAGGTTAGGTTGGGTTGAGTTGGGTTAGGTTAGGTTAGGTTAAATTAGGTTGTGTTAGGTTAGGTTGGGTTAGGTTAGGTTAGGTTAGGTTAGGTTAGGTAAGAATAATTTGGTTAGGTTAGGTAAGGTTAGGTTAGGTTAGGTTAGGTTGGGTTGGGTGTTGTTGGGTTGGGTTGGGTTAGGTTGGGTTAGGTTAGGTTAGGTTACGTTAGGTTAGGTTAGGTTACGTTAGGGGATGTTAGGTTAGGTTAGGTTACGTTAGGTTAGGTTAGGTCAGGTAAGGTTAGGTTACGTTAGAATAGGTTAGGTTAGGTTAGGTTACGTTAGGTTAGGTTAGGTTAGGTTAGGTTTGGTTACGTTAGGTTAGGTTAGGTTGGGTTGGGTTGGGTTAGGTTGGGTTAGGTTAGGTTAGGTTAGGTTGGGTTAGGTTAGTTTAGGTTAGGTCAGGTTAGGTTGGGTTGGGTTGAATTAGGTTAGGTTAGGTTAGGTTAGGTAAGGTTAGGTTAGGTTAGGTTAGGTTAGGTTACGTTAGGTTAAGTTATGAACTGTCGTAAAACCGCATTAAACAATGTCACTTAGTGAGATGCAGTGTTTTTCACCTTTACAAGTTGGGAACTGCGATATCTAATGTGAAAGCGCTTGAAACCGTCGTAATGTTCTAGAAAGCAATGTAAAGTAGCGAGTAAAACGTTTTCTAACGATAGAAGTGCGAAGGTTATGTTAGGTTGAGTTATGTTAGTTTAAGCTAGGTAGCGTCGTGAAACCACCAAAAACGACGTCATCTAACGAGATAGTCTTGTTTTATTGCGAGTACGAAACTACGATAGGTGAAATGTTGTGAAAGCACACAAAACGGCATGAACAAGCCAAATACTGCGTGTTGTACCGTTACAAGTGCGAAACTGCTATGTTGTGATATTCTCGTTAAAGCGCATGCAAGCATCGTGAAACCTTAAAGAATGATGTCATTTAGCGAGAGACAGCGTTCTGTACTGTAATAAGTTGGTGAAAAACTGTGAAGTCATGCAAATATCGTAATTGTGAACGAAACAGTGTAATAGAGCGTTTTGAGATACAAGCGCGAATGTTAGGTTAGGTTAAGATATGAACCGTCGTAAAACCGCATTAAACAATGTCACTTTGTGAGATGGAGTGTTTTTCACCATTACAAGTCGGGAACTGCGATATCTAATGTGAAAGCGCATGAAACCGTCGTAATGTTGTAGAGAGCATTGTAAAGTAGCGAGTAAAACGTTTTCTTACGATAGAAGTGCGAAGGTTATGTTAGGTTGAATTATGTTAGTTTAAGCTAGGTAGCGTCGTGAAACCACCAAAAAGGACGTCATCTAACGAGATAGTGTTGTTTTATTGCATGTACGAAACTGCAGTAGGTGAAATGTTGTGAAAGTACACAAAACGGCATGAACAAGCCAGATACTGCGTGTTGTACCGTTACAAGTGCGAAACTGTTAAAATGTGATATTCTCGCATGCAAGCATCGTGAAACCTTAAAGAACGATGTCATTTAGCGAGATACAGCGTTCTGTACTGCAATAAGTTGGTGAAAAACTGTGAGGTTATGCAAATATCGTAATTGTGAACGAAACAGTGTAATAGAGCGTTTTTCAAAATAAGTGCGAATGTTAGGTTAATTTAAGATATGAACCGTCGTAAAACCGCATTAAACAATGTCACTTAGTGAGATGCAGTGTTTTTCACCATTAAAAGTCGGGAACTGCGATATCTAATGTGAAAGCGCTTGCAAACGCCGTTAGCTTAGGTTAGGTTAGGTTAGGTTAGGTTAGGTTAGGTTACGTTAGGTTAGGTTAGGTTAGGTTTGGTTAGGTTAGGTTAGGTTAGGTTATGTTAGGTAAGGTTTGGTTAGGTTAGGTTAGGTTAGGTTGGGTTAGGTAAGGTTAGGTTAGGTTGGGTTAGGTTAGGTTAGGTTAGGTTAGGTTAAGATATGAACCGCGCTAAAACCGCATTAAACAATGTCACTTAGTGAGATGCTGTGTTTTTCACCATTACAAGTCGGGAACTGCGATATCTAATGTGAAAGCGCATGAAACCGTCGTAATCTTGTAGAAAACATTGTAAAGTAGCGAATAAAACGTTTTCTAACGATTGAAGTGCGAAGGTTCGGATATTTTGAGCTAGGTAGCGTCGTGAAACCACCAAAAACGATGTCATCTAACGAGATAGTGTTGTTTTATTGCGAGTACGAAACTTCGATAGGTGAAATATTGTGAAAGCACACAAAATGGCATGAACTAGCCCAATACTGCGTCTTGTGCCGTTACAAGTGCGAAACTGCTTTATTGTGATATTCTCGTTAAAGCACATGCAAGTATCTTGAAACCTTAAAGAACGATGTAAATTAGCGAGATACAGCGTTCTGTACTGTAATAAGTTGGTGAGAAACTGTGAGGTCAAGCAAATATCGTAATTGTGAACGAAACAGTGTAATTGAGCGTAATTAGATACAAGTGCGAATGTTAGGTTAGGTTGAGATATCAACCGTCGTAAAACCGCATTAAACAATGTCACTTAGTGAGATGTAGTGTTTTTCAACATTACAAGTCGGGAACTACGATATCTAATGTGAAAGCGCATGAAACCGTCATAATCTTGTAGAAAACATTGTAAAGTTGCGAGTAAAACGTTTTCTAACGATAGAAGTGCGAAGGTTAGGTTAGGTTAGGTTAGTTTAAGCTAGGTAGCGTCGTGAAACTACCAAAAACGACGTCATCTAACGAGATAGTGTTGTTTTATTGCGAGTATTAAACTGCGATAGGTGAAATGTTGTGAAACTACACAAAATGGCATGAACAAGCC